>NC_056726.1:1950774466-1951042540 GCF_019279795.1 Protopterus annectens
CATACTATTGACAGCTAAGAGAGCAGGTAAAACTCTGAGTTGGGTTATATAGAAAGACTCAGTAAGTACACAGTTAGATAGCTAACTGCACATAAGCTGTAAGGTTAATTAGAGGTACTGGCAGTGGAGTAGTACAATGAATAGTGAAGGTGAGAGTAGTAGATAGCAGCTTTTTAGTCTGCGTTGGTACAAGGGCAAAGCCAGCGAGTCTTGAGGTATGTTTTAAGTAGCTTTTTGAAAAGTGGTATAGAGGAGAGGGAGGTTAGTTCACTAGGGAGCTGGTTCCAGGTTTTCCCTACTGTGTTCGAGAATAGAGAGTCTCCAGCCCTGTTATTGGATTTTGTGGTGGATACTAGAAGTTTCCTTGATGAACGTAGGGTTTTAAGATTATTGTGGGGGGATATGAGGGTAGTTAGTATAGGACTATTGCTAGGATGATGAAGGGTTTTATGGGAAGTAATAAGTTGGTGAAAGAGAAGCTGATTAGGTAGTTCCAGCCATCCTAGCTGTTTGAGATTGTGACAGTGGTGGGTTCGAAGTGGGGATCCAGTGGCAAATCTGGCAATGTTATTGTAGGAGGTATTAAGCTTGTTGAGGTTGTTTTTTGATAGGTTAGTATAAATGGGATCGGCATAGAGGAGGGTAGAGATAAGATGGGTATGGGCACTTGTAGTTCTAGCTTTTGGAGTAAGAAACTCTTTTAGCCTATAGAGAGAGCCTAGTTTTCTGTTCACTGACTTTATTGTAGTATTGATATAGGTATCAAAGGTAAGGTTGTCGTCTATAGTTACCCCTAAGAGTTTGGTGGTAGGGTCGGGAGATATGACAGTGCCACTTTTTGATGTTACTGTGAGGTGGAGGGGAGAGGACTTTTGTGTAGGAGTAAAGAACAATAGTTTTTTTTTTTTCGAGTTTAGGAGGAGGAGGCAGCGTTGGAGGAACAAATTCTCAACTATGCTAAATGTTGCTTGGGTGAGGGGCTGTAGTTCAGAAATGGATGAAGCAGAGCATATTAATGTTGAGTCATCTGCATATTGTATGCAGGTGACTTATGGAGTATTCATGTTTAGATCATTGATAAAGAGTGAAAATAGGAGAGGGCCCAAGATTGAGCCTTGAGGGACGCCCAAGGTAACAGGAAGAAGGGTGGATAGGTTATTCTCCCAAAGTGCTGATTGTTTTCTGTTTTCTAAATAGGAGTTGAACCATTTTAGTGCCTGAGTATCAAGAGAGAGGTACTTAAGTATACTCAGAAGTATCTGGTAGTTTACCATGTCAAAGGCTTTCGAGAGGCTGATAAAGAGAGCAGAAGAAAGAGTATTGTTATTGTGATGTTTGTTGAGACAGTCCGAAAAGGATGAGTACTGTTGAATACATGCTTTCTCATGGCTCAATAAAAAAACAAATGTCATCTAGAACACATTGTTTCAAGACTAGAACCTAATATAAAAAAATCAATGTGGGAAATGGCACATGGAGAAGATACAGAAACCACATTTGAATTGCCTAGCCACTTGAAGATGTACTGCTGTTGTAAGGTACCTGAGCCTTAAAAGGTCTGAGAT
Organism: Protopterus annectens; assembly: GCF_019279795.1. Classification (NCBI taxonomy): domain Eukaryota; kingdom Metazoa; phylum Chordata; order Ceratodontiformes; family Protopteridae; genus Protopterus; species Protopterus annectens. Next base: position 1,950,776,032 of record NC_056726.1, read on the forward strand.
GATGAGTGATATACTCCAAAAACGATGGATGACAGTGGAGGCGGTGCACAACTAAAACTGTATCCCAGGAAAGATGTCTCACCCAAGTCTATGTTCCTACAGTAATGGATGAACTCATTCGTCTCCCAGCCAAATTGAATGACTGATGTACTTCATATAAGGTGATGGGCTAATGCAACACACCCTGTGAATGGAGAGCAGCCAGTTTCATTCACAAGGTTAGATATTTTCAGTGATAGGTCCATATCACCCAAGGTAGAAGACATCGTTATTGTGACAGAGTGCCTAGCATTCTAATATTATCTAATAGTTCTAAGCCAGGTGGAGCCCCAGCAATACTAACAGAATACCTGAGGAGTCCCCTGACAGGGAATGAATTTGTATTAGGGAATGAGATGCTGGATATAGCACCTGAGGTGACTCCTGAACATTAAAAAAAAAAAAAAAAAAAAAAAAAAAAGGTTATGTCACTTGCAAGCTTCTTGCAGGATGAATGTCATTATTTTTGTTAGAAAGTTAATTTAATGACTAAGACGTAATGCCATCATGTCCTTCATTTCAACAGGTGGATGTCTGGAGGCGGTAGCAAGCATTCTGTTTCTAAACAAGAACCCCCATTGCTGGAAGGCCTTTTATGAACTGTAAAGTGAAAACAATTAAATTTGTTATGTGGTGCAGAGAGGCTGATGTTATCAGTGATGAATGACATCACCAAACAATGATTCTGAGTTAAAAGTTGTACTAAATTACTAAGGATTGATACTACAAGCATTGTACAGTTCTTTATCAAGCCATTAAGGGCATAAAACCAAGAACCCATGTTTGCTGGTGCAGGATGTGAACACACACAAAAAACTATGAGCAGTTTGTAGGCTGAAACAACGAAGATACCCTGGTAAAACCCCATATAGTCATACTAAGGACATGCAGGCTCCACACTAAAGGCATCCTAGCTGAGAACTAAATTGGAAAATGAAACACTGTAAGGCAGCAACACTAACTGCAGTACTGCTGTGCTTACTTTATATTACTGCCAGTACCATTTAACGTTGGTATTATAGTATTGCACTATTAAAACTGATAATAACATTGTGTTAATACCAGTATATGCACCTGCATGTACTTGTTTACTTTTGCTGTAATGAAATAGTAGTACTGACCTGTGCTAGGTAGTTTGTTTACCAGACTGTATGACTATAATGAGAGAAAATAGATTACATACTGTACTGTACGTTTATTTATGTACCCATATGCAGTTTGATATACCTTTATTGAGGTGTGAAGTCAAGCAACATGTAAATAACAACAGTAACGTCAGTCTGGTCCCAAGGATTTCTGTATGGTGTGTTTAGTTTGGACACTAAATAATCTATTTCCATTCTTTTGAAATTTTCTAGTTATATTTGCTGCTAAGTATCTGTTTATTATAATATACTCTAAAAAGTGAGTCCAATTCTAAAAACAAATATGATGCTGTGGAAATAAGTAGGTTTTTTTCAATAAAATTATAAATGCAGAAACAGTATCACTATTCACAACATCCACAGTTTGTAATCTGAACTGCCTGTATTTTGGAAACTATTGCACAGTTTTCTGCTTATGGCAGACACTGTATGTTTTTTAAGCTTCTGTAACACAGAATTACATAGCCATATTAGCAATGAGGTAGCCGGACCAGTGGTTGGTCTACCTAATGTTTCAATTGTATTCAAAGAGTCTGCTAATTAGAGACTAACCATGGCTGGTGTACTCTTAGACAAAGGTGATCTGAAGCTGCTGTCAGCAAACTGAGGCGTAAACAAAACTCAGGTTGCTGAGATGATGTCCAGGGTTTCTGTCTGCACTGATAATCTGTGATTTTTTTTATAACTGAACATTTTTAAGAAAGTACCATCAGTAACTAGGCCTGCATGCTTTAAAATGGTTTCATTCAAGAGATTTATAGGTTCATAGGTTGGTACTAGGCTATCAGCCCTAGGGCCTATACAAGCCTAGCCATAACAATTCCCTGGCTATTTCTTCCCACACTATTTACTTCCCTGGACCCCTGTCTAGCAGGGCGACTGACGTGATCCCTGGGGTGAATTTCCTTTCTCCCATCCAATCGTCAAGGTTCCTTTTGAAGAGGGCCAAAGAGGCACTCTGCTTGACATGAGTGGGCAATCTATTCCAGAGTCTGGGGAGTCTCTGGGTCAGGAACCTATCCCTCCAGCATGTTTTGTTTATTGTGATGACAAGGTTTAGATCCCTGGAGCATGTGGCTCTGAGGGATTGGGATTTCTTTATGTGTAGCATGTCCAACAGCTCTGGGTTTGACATGGCCTTGTATGTTAGGCAGAGATCGCCTCTGAGTAAATGATATGCGACAGAGTATAGCTGGAGTTTTTTTAAGGTGGTCAGCGTAGGGCATCTGCTTTAGGCCTGTGATTCTTTTAGTGAGGTATTTCTGCAGCCTTTCCAGTTGTTGCAGATGTCTTGAGAGGTACATACCAAATGGGGCGTTGTATTCTATAATGGGTCTTATGAGGGATGAGTACAGTGGGACAATGACCTCCTTTTTTCTGGATGAAAAGCCCTTAGTGATGAGATGTGCCACATAGAAGGATTTCCTGACTGTTGTGGCGATGTGGTTATCGAAGGTGAGACCACTGTCCACCTGTGTCCCTAAGTCTCTTATCACGCTTTTGGTGTTTAGTGCACTGCCACCTATGTGGTAATTCACGGGTACATGTTTTTTTCCCAAAGGGGATAACTATACATTTCTTGGCATTGAGCTTGAGCCCATGGCTCTGGCACCAAGCATCTGTTTCTATAAGGCCCTTTTGTAGAGTAGAGATGATTCCTATACTTGCCTAATTCTGAGGTTCTTGTTTCCTAAAAAGTTAATGTCCACAAGTAATTGTTACCCTACTGTTTATGTACACAGTACATGCATTTTCATGTGTATATATATATATATATATATATATATATATATATACACACACACACACACACACACACACACACATCTTTCCACAGCCCCTTTTTCCCAGTTTTCCACATGGGGTCAGGGTGTCACTTCAACAGTGACAATCATCTAGAGCCAAGGTTAACCGATCCATCCATCAGTCATAAATAATTAATAGGCATGCAGTCCAGGAGACCAGTCCAATTTTCCATTTACCCCAAAGCACTGTCTCATTAAGTGAGTTTCTTAAGATTATTCAGTAGGCAACTGAATACTGAGGGAATCAAACCCTGGACCACAGGAAGCAACTTGCTAACGGTTCATAGCCTTAATCCTCTGTACCAACTGCCAGACACTCCTTGCCTTAATTCTCTGTGTTAACTGCCAGGTTTGAGATCTCCCTCTCTAGTTAGTGTCCTTGTGTATTTGAGATTATTTGGAAGAAAAGGTAAACCAAAGTGAACCAGAAAATGGAGCAGCAATTTTAAGGAGCAACATAATGAAAAAAATAAAAGAAGAACATGAAGAAGAGATTGTGCCAGAAAAAGTTCCAAAGACAAAAATTTATGCGCAAACTGTTGGAGAAGGAACAAAGACGAAATAAAAGAAACAAAAAACGCAGTATACAGTACATCTGAGCAGTAAAAAAAGAAGAAAGGTTGGACAGGTATGAGGTTTGGGACTCTGTCATAGCACCTCTGAGTGCCAAAGCAAAAGAGGGAAGAGCATGTATTTTAAAGTCAAAGTAAACTTTATTGTCATTTCGAACTACACACGTGTAGCCTAAATGAAATTTCATGCATCAGCTCAATTCTTGAGATTACAAAGGAAAGTTAAACTACACATACAAATAGAGGAATAAACGTAAATAAATACAGTACTACTCCCAATACATGCAAGAAAGAGCAGAGACATTTACCAACACTTGTATACAAAAAGGATGCCCTCCCCTGAGTTAAATTATCTACCCTATTTAAAGTAGTACAAAACACACTACAGACTGAAATGCCTAAGTTATTTGTCTAATATTGCACTTGAGTGAGTTAAATAATACTAACAATGAATATAATAAATAAATATTGCACTTACTTGGAATATATGTAAGTATATATTGCACAAATAAATAAATAATTGACTTATTGTGTGTCCAGACTCCTGGGAATAGTGCTCGAGTTCAGAAGTCTAATCACTGTAGGGAAGAAACTGTTACTGAATCTTACAGTCCTGCAGTTCATGCTGCGATATCTCCTGCCCAATGCCAAATGCTAAATCAGTCCATGTGCAGGATGCGTATTGTCCTGTGTTATTTTGGTGGCCTTTCAGATGCTTCTTGCTGAATAAAGATGTTGTATCGATGGAAGACTGGAACCTGTTACCTTCTGTGCAACCCTCACCACTTTTTGTAGTGTCATCCTTTCTGTAACTGTACATCTTTCAAACCACACTGTGAAGGTACAGGTGAGGATGCTCTCTACTGCACCTCTGTATCAGGTGGAGAGAATATAAGGAGGAAGCTTAGCGTTTTTCAACCTTCTTAAAAAGTGGAGGCATTGATGTGCTTTCTTGACCAGTTGATTGGTGTTTCCTGACTACGAGAGATCCTCTGATGTGTGTACACCCAGGAATTTTGCATTCTCAACCCTCTCCATGCTCTCACCATTAATCCTGAGCACTGGGCTGTTTCTTATCCTTTTCCTGAAGACAGTGATAATCCCAGATGCCACCTCCTCTCTGTACTTCCTTTCATCCTTCTTTGAGATGAGCCCCACAATTGTGGAGTCATCAAAAAACTTGATGATATGGTTGGACATGTGCTTGGCATAGCAGTAGTCAAGATGGTGAATAACAGTGGTCTGAGAACACATCCCTGTGGAACCCCGGTGTTAATTGTGATGCACTTTGATTTGTTTTTACCTGAACACATCCTCTGTGGTTTTTCAATTCTCAGTCCAAGATCCAGTTACAGAGATGTTTACTGATTCCTAAATATGCCAGTTTTTCTATCAGCTACATTGGTACCACAGTATTAAATGCAGTACTGAAGTCTATGAATGCCATCCTCACATAGTTGTCTTTGCCCTCTAAATGTTCAAGGGAGATGTGTAGTGCTACTGATATGGCATCAGCCATGGATCGGTTAGCTCAGCACGCAAACTGCAGATGGTCAAAATCAGGAGGTAGGGATGATGAAAGATGCTTTTTGATCAGCCACTCAAAACATTTCATAATAGTGGATGTTAGAGCAACTGGTCTGTAGTCATTAGGGCTGGAGGGAGTGGTTTTCTTATGTAGTGGGATGTGTTAGCTGCCTTGTAGCATGAGGGTACATTTGCCATGGCAAGAAAGGTGTTAAATATTTCCTTGAGCACTGTGCATAGTTGATCAGCACAGCCTTTTAACACCTTGCCCTGTATGTTGTCTGGGCAAGCCGCCTTCCTGGGGTTCACTCTTCTTAGTTCTCTTATTACCTCCTCTGTGCTGAGGCTGAGTTTTGCATCCTTCTCATCATTTGGGAGCTTTAGTGCCAACCTGTTGTTTCTTTCCTGAAATCTACCAAAAAAGATGTTCAAACTTTACAGGAATTCAATGCTGTCCTCACACAGTGCTGACCTCATTTTGTAGTCATTGATCTACTATATGCTTGCCATAGTCTTCTTGCACCTTTCATGCCTTCAAAGTGGATCTGTATCTTTCTGCCGTACTCCCTCATAATGTTCTTTATACCCATCCTCAGATTACCTCTTCCTACACTTAGCGCTGTTTTGTCCTTAGCCCTGTACGATGGATTTCTCTCCTTCAGAAGCTCATATACCTTAGGGGAGAGCCATGGCTTCTGGTTAGCTCTAATAATGATACTCTTGGTATTTGTTACACCATCAACACAGTTTGAAATGTATGCCATCACTACCTCAGTGTATTCATCTGTGCTCAGATGCTGATTCACTGTGGCTGCCTCCTTGAACATATCCTAGTTGGTTCTTTCAAAGCAGTCTTGGAGAGCCTCCATACCCCCTTGGGCCATACCCTGATTTGTTTCGTTGTGGGTTTCTTTCTAACCTGTGCAAGTTTGTAAGCTGACAATAGCATGATGGTATAATAGTCAAAGTTTCCTATTTGTGGAAGTTGCACTGCCTTATAAGCTTTCTTTAAGTTTATGCACACCTTTCCAGGATATTATCACCCCTTGTAGGAATGTCCACATACCAATGGTAGTGTGGTAGTACCTCTTTCAGATCTGCTTTACTAAAGTTACCAACTGCCACATGTACAGAGTCATGATATTTGCCCTGCAGCTCACCCATGTGATTGTATAGTTTGTTTAGAGCCTCAGTGGTATTAACACTAGGTGGGATATACACCACTGTTACACTAACCCCATTCAGCTCCCTGGGCAAGTAAAATGATGTACATTTAATGGACAGGAACTCTAAGTTCTCACAGCAGTGTGATAGTATGATTTCACAGTTGCTGCACCATCTTTTGTTAACATAGATGCAGATTCCACTTCCTCTGGGCTTGCCACACAGTGTATGTTTTCTGTCTCTATGTTTACTGCTCTAGCATTTGTCTTGTCATGCAGCCACGTCTCACTAATCAAAAATAAACAAGTATTTCTCACCTTGTTCTTGTTGGAGAGTTCCAGTTAATAAAGAAAAAATTTTTGTGACCTGATATTTGAAACTGGGCAGGCCATGGAAAAATTTTTGGGTGCATATGAAAAAAAGAAAAATATGTATCCACGGTCAGCATATGTGGTACAAATGTTTTACAGACAAAAAAAAAGAATAATGACCCAGTTTAGAACTGAAGTTGAAGCAAAAGAACTGAAAGAACATTTGTTAACTATATGTAAAGTAGTAATCAATACTACAAAAATACATGATAAAAGAGGACTATGGTCTGAGGGATGGGAATGTGGAGTAATACTGAAAATGGAAAATGATAATGTTATACATGTACCTAGTATTATTAATGTTCATGGTAATAGGGGTTTTGTGAAGTACAGGGGCAACCAAAGACTTGTTATTGTTGTGGGAAAATGATCATTTAATCAATGAATGTGATAAAAAAAATATGTTATTTATGTGGTAAAGCAGGGCATAGTGCAAAAATGTGATTTAAAGTGCAAAAATGTGGCAGTACAGGGCATTCATGGCTAGAATGTGAAGTAAATGTGCAAGAAAATTAAAATGAAGTAATACAGGAGAAAGAGGTAGAAAATGTATTATACAAGAAATGTACAAAAATATGTAACTGATAAATAGGTTGTACACAAAACTGAAGATAGCAACAAGGAAAAAGAAGCAGACGAGACAAGTGAAAAAGAAGCTGACTGGTGTACAGTAAGAGATAAAAATAATTTGATAGGGAAAAGAGTTAAATAAAGGAAAAGAAAATTCAAAAATATAATGCTTAGATAAAATAAGAAAGGAAATAAATAAAATGTTATTACACTAACTGTTCTTAAAAGCTGATAATACTAGCTTTAAATGTGAACAGTCTGAAATATCCTAAGAGGAGACTAGGTATATTACAATGGTGTGCTGCAGTAGATGCACATATTACTGTTTTAGATTATATCAGATTACTAACAGAGGAAGAAAGAACACAGACTGAAAAACTTTGGACTGGGGATGTAGTTTTGAACATGGGGAAAGAAACATGCTCAGTATATGTATATTATGTCAAGAAGGCATTAAATTATTAGATGTAATAATGATAGTGGAACTAGGATTAATTATGGTAATATACTTGAGATGAAAAATTACGTGTATAGAATTTTAGCCTTATATGCATATGTAGCAAAAAGAGAGAGAAATTATGTTAAAAATATTCTTGAATATGTTTGTATAAATATAGACACTATAGTTGTGGGTGATTTTGTAATTTAAGAAAAAAAATAAGAGCAATTGTGATGTTAAAATGGTTAAAGAAATTATGAGAAGTGGAAAGTTGAGTGTATGGGAGAATAACCACTGGACCTACAAAAGAAATCAAATTAGGACATCAATTGATTATTTTTTAATATCTGATAGTTTAAAAGTAAAATAAAAGAATTAAGTATGTTAGCTTTTCAGATCATGTGGCTATATGGGTTAAAATACAGGAAAATTAAGAATATATATGAATAGGAAAAGTAATAAAGAGAGTTAATGAAAAGGAATTCGATTTAGAAGAGAAAAGAAAATATATGGAATTATGGAAAAATCATATGAATATGAGACGGTTATATGAGAATTGGACTGTTTGATGGCTTAATTTTAAAGAGAAATATAAAAAGTGTTTTTAGAATGTATAAGAAAGAAAAGAGATATAAAATATTAAATCAAGAAACATTCAGATACTTTGAGATAAAAACTTTTATGAAAAAGAAAGAAATATATAAAATGAATCAAATTAAAATTAACAACTTATTATATAAACAAAAATATTGTTTACAAGGAAAGAAAGAAGAGGTAGCACCATATTTGAGTAAAATAATAAAAAAGGAAAATAACAGAATTAAATAATAAGGGATGTAAGCAAATAAGACAGAAAAAGGAATATATGAAATAATTAAAAAATACACATTGGAGTTATTTGTTAAAAGAGAAAAAAAACATAAAACAAATTTATAAAGGTGAAACATTAAATAACGAAGATAATGAATATTTAGAACAAAAAAATAACTGTTAAAGAATTGAATGAAATTCAATAAGACATTAACATGAATTCTGCAGCAGGACTGGATGGAATTGAATATGGTATATAAAAAGAAATGAAGGAATGGCAAAAATATTTTTGTAGAAGTTATGAATGAATGGTTAGAAACTGGAATTAAAGTGAGAGAGATATGTACAGGAGTTATAAAATGTATATTTTAAAAAGGAATTAAAGAGCAGATAAAAATGGAAACCTGTAACATTGAATAATATGGATTATAACATTTTTTATGAGAATAACAAAAAAGTTACAAAAATGGATAGAATATATGACCAAAATGTATTCAGAAAAAAAGAAAAAAAAGTCAATAGTTATTATGGATAATAAGAGAAATAACTGATGGCATCATAAATAAAAATGTAGAAGTGAAAGTTATGCTAGGGGATATAAGAAAAGCGTATGATAATATTCAATACAAATCATTATGGGGAATTTTGCAGGCATATAATGTAAGCAAAAATGTTACAAGTATTAAAATCTGTTTATAAAAGGAACTATTTGTAACTAAATGTAAATGGCTGGATTGGGGAAGAAATAGAACTTGAATGTGGAATAAAGCAGGGCTGCCCAGCTAGTAGTGTAATCTTCTCATTAGTTGTGAATATAATAGTGAAAGAAATTAATAAAATGTTAATATGGCAGTGGATACAAAATGCTGAAGGAAGTACAATTGCCAGTAATGTATAATTATGTGGATGATATTGTACTAATTGTTAAAAATAAAGTATGGATGGAAAAAGTAAATGAAAAATTACGCATACATTTTTAAACAAATGGTTTAAGTATAAAGAAAAAAGTAAAGGATTTGGTTTTGAATGTATGATAGGATGTATTGAGTTCAATGAAAAGTATAATGATATATTAGGAATAATATTTGGTAGGAACAAATACAGATAACAATGGGATAATGTACTAAAAGAAGTTAAGGATCTGATTTTTTTTTGCATATAGAGTTTCATATAGAAGAAGCACACTTGTTGAATACCATGGTAATAGGAAACGTTGCTTATGTTGATAACATCTATATGATTCCTATTAAGTATGAAAAGGAACTAATGATGATTATATTTTCTTTTATATGGGGCTCTAGACTGAATCCAGTCAAGAGAAGGATTGTATATATGAAAGAAGAGCAAGGGGGGCTTAGGTTAAATAAACCCAATAGTACATGCAGCATCTTTAATTTTATAAAAGGTATTAAAAGGAATTATGAAGGAAAATAAAAATTTGATAGAAATTATACTATATTATAAATACAAAAAATTGTGGGAAGGAATGGAAGTTAAAGAAGTAAAAGCATTGTGAATGCAGAAATGAAAGAGCACCAAAATAAAATTGTGTTATGGAAAATAAAAAAGAATATATGTGAGAAATATAGAAAGGAATGGTATTTAAATATTCTGAAAGCATTTTACTGCATTGATCCATGGAAATATTTAGAAATAGATAAGAAAAAGCCATAATGATGAGATATAATAACTATAAAAAGATTAAAGAATGTAATGATTTTTTATGGAGATTGTCTATTAGAAAACTGCCGGTTAAGGCAAGTATGCCATACAAGAAAAAGCAAGATAGAATATGTGATAAATGTGTAGTTTGAGACTACTGAGCATGTATTTTTGAAATATGAAAGCGTTAATAATTTGTGTAAAGAAATATATAAACATAATAGGGTGAAAAGCATTGATCATGACCTTTACAATTCTGTTGCATACCTGAGGATGTGCAAGTAACAATGGGCAGTGTGATGCCAGTGGCTGTAAACACATCATGCCTTTCTGGATCTCCTTTTGAAGCAGACCTTCATCACTGAGCTCTAGAGTCACTTCCTTTCTGTATCCAGACCTGTTACAGTGATAACTGACACTTCGTTAGTGGGACAAAGAGTTGAATTGGGCTTGCCATTTTTACAAGGAAAAGGAGTCTCCAGGCAGGGCATCTTCATGTAAACCATCTGGGGTTAAGGGCAATGTTTTGCATCCCCAAAATTTGGAAGGGAACATTGGACCTAGAGCCCCTTCTGCTTTGTCCAGACAACCCAGCTATGATGCAGTGTATGAACAAATGGGGTAGCATGCATTTTCACTTCCCTGCAGAAAGGTGTTGTGGGTCTGCTGTTGACCCCTAAAGATAAGCATCACTCTGACAGCTATTTCTCAGGAGGTGTGAATGTACAAACAGGCTTCCTTATCCACAACTTCACCCCACTCCTGGAGCTGAAGATAACGGAGTCCTGCTGAAGACTGACTCTTATTGTTGGGAATGTGATGGCAGATGCAGTCTCCATCTAGTAGGATGAACATTCCTACATGCCTTTCTAGCTTTATATCTGATTCAGCTCATCCTTGCAAAATTCAGAGAAGGAAAGAATATTCATCTTTGTTGTCTCATAGTGACTGACCAGGGTATACTTTTAGATTTTAGGTCCCTAGTAGTACAGAAAATGATTTCATTACAAACAAAGGAAATCTCTACTCATTTGTGTTAGTAGTTAATTTCACCACAAGGCTTGGCTGCTGCTTTAGATATTTTTCCATCTGTGTTTTTCTGTGGTAGATTCAGAGGAAACTAAACCTGTCAGAACACTTTATACTCACTTAGATGTGGTCTGCTATTCTGGGAAAACATGATTTTATTGAGGAGTAACTCTAGTAAAGCAAATACTGTAGATCCCCAGACTATCTCACCACCAGCCTGAACACAGGTCTTGCACCCATCCTTTACATGGTTGTTGGTACTGTAGCTACTAAAGAAAAACAGATAAGTTCCCTGTTGGGGAACCTTACTTTACTCATATAAATTGTTTTGCTGTATCTGTGTTAGATGTCAGCCAGGTGGAGTAAGTGTGAATGTGGTAGGCAAATTCCCCTACAAGGATCTTCATACCAAGTGTCTTTTGTGCCTTGGCATACAACATGACTAGAAGGCTTGTTCCATTTGACAATCGTTTGTACTCAAGACTTTGAGATCTCATTTATCTTTGCTTAACACTTTCTTAGAGACTCATTGTATTAAGCATTTGCTCCACTCCAAGATGGCAGATTCTGCCACCCCAGGTATGCTTCCATCCCACAAGAAAAAGCTGAAGAGGCATGTGCCTAACACTCAGTCTGCCCAGTGTGATTCTGATGTACCCACTGAGGTTACAGAACCTGCAATACATCTGACTCAACCTCTGATGCCCTCTACTGTGACCCCACCACAGGCTGGTATAGCATCAGAGGGTCATATGATTGAAGAGACCATGTCTGTTGAGAAGGGGGGAACCACAGCTCATTATTTAAGAGGGACCAGAAGGCATCCCACAGATTTTAGTCATGGAAGAGATTCCCAGAAATTTAATTGAGGTACATTGGGGGTCTGAGCCTCCCCACTTGATTCAAACAGACTTCACACCTAAGAAGAAGTGACAAAAGACAAAACATGTTCTTTCACCCCCCCCCCTCCGTCTAGAGAGAAAGAGTGTATGAACTTCTGTCAAGGTCTTTATGGCCCTGAAACCACCTTCTCTGTCTGCCCCCTCCCCCTCCTACCCTTTAGAAAATTTCTGTTGATTCATCATTCTCTGAAGAGGAAGATGCCTCTGACTCTTAGCATTCTCTGGCTTACTCCTGTCTAATCCACTCCCCTGGTCAAGTCCCTTCAGATGATGAAGACTCCATTCTGCTAACACCACTATGGAAGACGCTTCTTTTAGGGAGACTATTTTAAACATGATGAAACACTTTGTGTGGGAGTCTAGACAAATTGCCGAGGACCAGAAGAGGTACTACAGTCTCTTAGAAGTAAGCACTCCTGCCCCTTCACCTGTATCTCCAGTTCTGGAGTTTTTTTGGATGTCTTCCAGTCTACCTCTGCAGCTCCTAATCTCAAAAGGCTCAACTGGTTCTGCAAAATTCAAGATGAATTTAAATTCCTGTATAAGATCCCTGTGGCAGGTTCATCTGCAGTATCTCTTTCAGTGGACAGACCTTCTAAATTGCTTCCCAACGCCAATGCCTGATTCCCAGTTGTTGAAGTGGATGAATATGGATCATAGAGATCTATTATTATAGTAAGTACATAACATTTGTTTTCTTCTGAAAAAACTTTCAGCACTGTCCTTAAACCACATAAGCTGACAGTCAACTCTAATAATTATGCAGTGGTAATTTGATCATAAAATTTGTGGCAAATCATACCGGATTGCAGTCACTAAACAGTCACAAACTTTTGACTTAAAGACTTCATTTACTTTAGAAAATGCATCCTAAACTGTTGTTCTAACAACTGTATGTTTATAAGAGTATTTTTTAAAATCTGCCCCTATTTCTGGGCCTTTATCCTGCTTTATTTTTGGCTTTCTCCCTAGTTCTTTCACTAATATGTTGAAAGGTATGTCTGAGATTTTTGTGATGTCCCATATAATTAACTGCAGGAACACATTTCAAGAAACTATGGCCTCAACAGCTTCATTGCCTTTTGTTCATGAGCAATGTAGAACATCATGTAACATGTCAAGAAAAACTGTCAGCAGTGATTGCAACCTTGTTGTCCTTTGCTTTTTTGCACCATAGTGCTTTATATTTGTAAATGTGCTTTACAGAAAGAAATCTCTTATCATACTTATTACGAATAAATTTTGTTGTAAGATTAGAAAAAGAGAATATGAGCATTTGTTATTGTCAACTTCACTAAGTGTATCATATCAATAATGGGTAAAGAAAGGTGTTCGGCACATTGAGGAACTATGAGGCAGTAAAGAATTTTCAGTTGAAATTTTCACCCTTTACTGTACTGCACGTGATTTATTAGTGTTGGGAACAGACAAACGGTCACTTGATGCTTTGCACAAAAGGATGTCTGAAACCATCTATATATAAAGTTATTACTTGCTATTAGTGATGTGAATGCATATCTGTACTGGTAAGTTGCAGTCGGCCATGAAAATTGTTTAAAAAATTATATATATATATATATATATATATATATATATATATATATATATGTATGTGAAGTGTGGGTTTTGTATAGCTACCTCTGGTGAAATTTGAACTGCATTTGTTTGCTAATGTATTTAGGATATTGGCTGGATTAGAATAAGTATGAATATGTAAGTAAAGAAAGATTTGTAATTATTCTTGGCCAAAGATTTGTAATTAACCTTGGCCAAATGTAGCAGCAGAAGGCTACATAACTTACCTAATAGCCACATATGTAGACAGAAAGCTCAAACAATTCTGTCACCAGTATTTATGTATGTTAACAGACTCGTGGATTTTCTTGACAAAATTGGAAACAATTTGTACACAGAGGACTTAAAGTACAGTTGTGTAAGTAAACTTACTATAACAGTAGATGTTTAAATGATCACTGCTGTAGTAGCCTTAGCTATAGGGCTTATATCCTGCTAATAATATAACAGCTGGCCAGCTTCAGGGCACCTTCTCTATGCACATGCCATTAGTCAGCTTGAGCTGAGCTGACTAAAAGACAGTCTTGGGTGCCAAGGCCTTCAGAACTTCATGCCAACTGAGAGAGGAAGGGTGAGCATTGTGAGGGCATTGCTAGGGACAACAAACATCAAATGTCCACACCCTGGCATAAAAAAACATGCACACAAAAAAACAATGAGGACAGAGAGAGGGAGTGGCTACTGCAGCAGTGTGGTTATTCAAACATCTATCATTATGGTAAGTTTACTTGCTCAGCTGTACAATGTTTCTCATATTGATCACTGTTGCAGTGGCCTAAGCTATAGGGGTAGAGTAGCAAAGCTTAGAACAACTGGTAGGTGAAAGGAGAAGTCCAGGAGCCTTAGGAGAATGCTCTTAGCAAAGCCTGACCTAGCCTGACCTGGACTTGGAGAAGGAATTTAGCTTGTAGTGCTTTGTAAAGGTTTCCACAGAGTACCAAGTTGCAACTTTTTGAATATGTGTAGACTACAATGTTTTCCAAAAAGCCACAAATGAAGTCAAGGTCCTGGCAGAGTCTGGCTTGACTCTGCCTTGAATAGTTTCATTGTGGTGAGAATAACAAAAGTTAATAATAGCCTGGGACAATCATTAGATAGTAGTCTACTTTGACACAGGTTGCCCCTTCTTCTTATTTTCATGAGAAATGAATAACTGATCAGAAGTTCTGAAAGATTTTGTTCTGTTAAGATAATGCCAGAGTTGTCTGTAGATATCCGAAGTATGAAGTATCATTTCTCCCTCAATTTTGAGTTTAGGGAAGAACACAGGGAAATTGATATTTTTGCTTAAGTAAACTCTGATACCACTTTAGGTATAAAAGAAGAATTAGTTCTCAACAAAGCCCTGTCTCTATGAAAAATGACATAAGGTTGACCCATCATGAGTGTGCAACTTAGATACTATTCTTGCAGAGGCCAGAGCAATGAGTAAAATTGTTTTCCATGTTAAGAACCTCAAGTCAGTCAGATGAGCTGGCTTAAATGGAGCAAGTGTTAGCTTCTCTAACACAAAATTAAGAGACAAAGGAGGATTCAGTGGTTTTCTTGGTGGTCTGTTATGCAATAACCCTTTCAAAAACATTTTCACATGCGAATGCTTTGTAAGAGGGAGATCCATGGACAAACGTGCTGAAATGGATGACAAATGAACCTCGATAGAGGAGTAAGACAGGCCATAGGAAAGCAACTCAACTATTGTAGAATAAAAAAAACACTAGGCCTGGATGGGCGCTGGTTATGTTGTTGACACCATCTAGAAAGTCTTTTCCATTTGATAATATATGATTTTCTGATAGCAGGCAAACACCCGCTGTTCTTATGTGAGTAGATCTAGTCTGTGAGGAAGCTTGTGGTAATTACCCTTGACCAATTCCAAATAGAGAAAGAACCACTGTTGACTGAGACAGAAGGCAACCACCACAATGATCTTGGGGATTCCTTCTGAATCTTCAGAAATTCCTGAATATCAGTGGAAAGGGAGGAAAAGCATATAGGAGCATTCTAGTCCAAGGAAAAGAAAAGGCATCTGTCTTCCAGGCCTTCTTGCGTGGAGATCTTGTGCAGAAGTTTGCCAGATGATTGTTCACAGAGGAGGTCGAAAAGTCTACTTGAAGAACTCTCCACAGATGGATCAACTCTTGGAAGACTCCCTGGTCAAGTTTCCATTTGTGAGGGTCTGCCTTTGTCCTGCTCAGCTTGTCTGTCACAAAACTTTGCTCTGACAGAATGTAAGATGCCTATAAAGTGATATTGTGCTGTAAAGATATATCTGTAGCAGAGGCTCCAAAAACTAAATATCTGTCTAAGGAAGAATTTAAAATCTCATTGTTTTTATATCTTCTGGGAGTTTCTGAGAGCGCAGGCAGGCAAACCTCCTCAGTACAGTGCAGTACCAGTGGCAACAGCTTTGGATGTAGTATCTGTAGTCATATACACACTTTAAGCAATGAGTAGTGACATGAGAAATTGAAGAATCTAAACCACACAAAGCAGATTTTTCCTCACAAAATGGAGCTGCAGATAACACACCTCATGCTTTTACAATTAGAATAAGCTTTAACACATTAGACTGACAATTCAAAATTCTGAAAATTCAAAATTCCAAAAATTAAAGTTGCAGAAGCTTGCACTTTTTTCACAAACTTATCAACTGTTTTGTCATCCTTGTCAGAAAGAGAAGGATTTTAATTAAGAAAATGCTTGGCAGCTGCTGGTTTAACTAAAGCTATAGCTGCTGGATCAGGTCTGGGATGAGTGTGCAAAAATTTGACAGACTGAGTTACTTAGTACATTCTATCTCTTTTCTTAGTAGCACAATCTGGCTGTCAGGAAAACCACAGGCTGTGGCAAACAAATCCTTCAATACCGATAGCGCTGGATGAAGGGGAGGAGGTTGTGGGTATTCAAGCTGTAACAGCTCATAGTATTTTCTGAGGGGCTGAGAAATCTTGGTGTTCTTCCCCTGAAAACATTGTCACATTCTGGAAATTGTCTCATAGAGAGAGTCCCTCACATGGAAATTCAGATGCCATGCTCTCCTCTGAGTCTGAATGAGAAATCTAGTGAGAAGAATCTGCATCTGCCCCATCACATTCCTCTACAGATTCAATTTCTTGAATCTCTTCAGGAAAAGAGGAATCCTTTTTTTACCAGAAATCACCATAATGGTAGGGTCAGCAGCCTACACAAGACCCCAAGTCAGATGTAATAAACTACTCCTCTCCAGTGGAACTGGTGTAGGTGAAGATAAATATTTAGTTTTTGACAGGAAAGTTGGGGCAAATAGGTTTATTAATGGCAGTAGCAGCTTCCCCAGGGTTAGGCACAACATTCTAGCTAAGCAGGGTCACTTTCCCTGCCCCTTCTCCTAAGACCAACAGGAGTGACTCCCTCTTGCCCATTGAGGGAGCTCCAACAGTGGTAGAGGACATAGCTAATCACCATTCCATAGTGGCTGTATGTGATACACCAGAAGGATCTGGAGAAAAAGATGAGTGGTCTGAGGAACCAGCTTTGGCAACAGCAAAGCTGTGGCTGAGGCAAATTGCTTGTCTGTTGTGGTGGTAAAGGCTGTTTAGTCAACTTTTTCTTTTTTTGGCTAGAAGAAGTACCATCTATGGGACTGGTAGTGTTTTCTGTGGTCAAACCAAAACTGGTACTACTTTACTGGGGAAACTAAGCAGCAGAAGTAGGTAAAAATGTACAAGTATTTAAAAGTGATTAGTATTAGCCCTAAAACATAAATTAAACACAGTTTCACCACAAAAAAAGTTTCAGAATATTTAAACTAACTTATAAAATGTCTGAAACAAAAGTCAGTTCCCGTTTAAAAGTACAATAGTTGCACGACAAACAAACAACAAAAACACATACTACTCACTTAAAATATTCTTTACTCAAGAGGAAAGTAAGTTTATACAAAGAAAATATGGGGAAAGTTTTTTTTTCCCAAAGGGAACTTATCTACCAGCAGTGGAAGAGCACAAGCCAAATGTCGATCCCCTAAAGCCCACAGAACAGTGCTGTCTATGGCTTATTGCCCAAATCTGTCTTTTAACCAGCTCAGCTTGAGTTGACTAATAGTTTGGGTGTGGAAGGTGCCTTGAATCTTTGGAAGCTGGCTGGCTGCTGTATTCATAGCAAGATATAACCCATATAGATTAGGCTACTGCAGCAGTGATCAGTATGAAAAACATTATTTGCAACCATCAACATTATTGATTTTTCTGTCATCTCTCACACTCAGTGGTCAGAATGGTTCAAGGAAGCTGCGGCTAGAAAATATTTTTTTTTCCACCAAGGAAAAAAATGGTAGTGGAATTTGTGAAGCATATCTTTGAACAATTTACTCTACTTTGAAGGGAATTCTACCAGCAAAGCAGGTTGTGGCTGTGAGGGAGCAGAAATATATGTTTAACTCATTCTCTGTTAACTGTTGGGCTTTCTTCACCAGATTAATGTATGACTTTTGCATCTTAGGGTAGTGAACCAGAGAGAAGATGAAAGATTGTGTAGAACTGACTACACCCTTTTTCAAATTTCCCCATCAGTTTTCCCATGAAGAAATACTAATACTGGATGTGAATATCATGGAGAATAGAACTACTAAAACATTTACTTTAACTACATACAGGAAATGGACATTTTCTAATTTGTGCCTCCCCAATGAAAGCAACCATCCATACATTCAAAAAAAGATCCTTGTCAGCTGTTAACCTGACAAGAATTATATTGAATTATGAGATGTTTGTGTTGTAGAGTGAAGTTTTAATTAATATGTTCATAGGTTGGTACTAGGCTATCGGCCCTAAGGCCTATACAAGCCTAGCCTTAACAATTCCCTGGATATTTCTTCCCATGATATTTGCTTCCCTGGACCCCTGTCTAGCAGGGCATCTGACGTGATCCCCGGGGTGAATTTCCTGTCTCCCATCCAATCGTCAAGGTTCCTTTTAAAGAGGGCCAAGGAGGCACTCTGCTTGACATGTATGGGCAGTCTGTTCCAGAGTATGGGGCAGTCTCTGGGTCAGGAACCTATCCCCCCAGCATGTTTTGTTCATTGTGATGACAAGGTTTAGATCCCTGGAGTGTGTGGCTCTGAGGGATTGTGATTGTGATTGTAAGTGGAGCATGTCCAACAGCTCAGGGTTTGACATGGCCTTGTATGTTAAGCAGAGATTGCCTCTGAGTAGACAATATGCCACTGAGTATAGCTGGAGTTTTTTTAGACGGTCAGCATAGAACATCTGCTTTAGGCCTGAGATTCTTTTAATGAGGTATTTATGTGGCCTTTCCAGCTGCTGCAGAGGTCTTGTGAGGTACATACCAAACGGGGCTTTGTAATCTATAATGGGTCTAATGAGGGATGAGTACAGTTGGACAATGACCTCCTTTTTTCTGGATGAAAAGCCCTTAGTGATGAGGTTTGCCACATAGAAGGATTTCCTGACTGTTATGGCAATGTGGTTATCGAATGTGAGACCACTGTCCACCTGGGTCTGTAAGTCTCTCAACACACTTTCAGTGTTTAGTGTACTGTTAGTG
Organism: Protopterus annectens; assembly: GCF_019279795.1. Taxonomy (NCBI): domain Eukaryota; kingdom Metazoa; phylum Chordata; order Ceratodontiformes; family Protopteridae; genus Protopterus; species Protopterus annectens. The sequence continues at coordinate 1,950,795,186 of NC_056726.1, forward strand.
TACTGCCACCTATGTGGTAATTCATGGGTACATCTTTTTTCCCAAAGGGGATAACTATATATTTCTTGGCATTAAGCTTGAGCCCATGCCTTTGGCCCCAAGCTTCTGTTTCTGTAAGGCCCTTTTGTAGAATATACACATCATTTGGGGATTCAATAATGGCTCCCAGTTTGCAGTCATCTGCGAACTTTGTTAGCCAGTGTCCCTTAGTGTTGGTCTGTACTTCAGAGAAGTAGATGCCAAACAAGAGTGGTCCCAGGACTGAACCCTGAGGTACTCCACTTGTCACTTGTCTGGAGCTGGATTTGGACTCAGTTACTTTTACAGTCTGGGTTCAGTCAGTAAGCCAGTTGGCAACCCATCGAGTGATGTAGGGATTTATACCCAGCTTAGTAAGTTTATCTATGATTCTAGAGTGGAGAATGGTGTCAAAGGCCTTGGCGAGGTCCAGATAGGCTGTGTGGACTGCCTTACCCTTGTCCACAGCTCTGGAGACTGATTCGAAGAAGTCAGTCAGGTTCAGGAGACAAGATCGGCCATTCACAAACCCAAACTGGGTGGGGTCCAGTGTTTGAAGGTTGCCAATGTCTTTGTTTATATGTTCCATGATAATGCGTTCCATGCCCTTGCAGATCAGGCTCGTCAGACTGATGGGATGGTAGTTCCCGGGATCCAAGGTGGATCCCCCCTTGTGGAGTGGGATAACTATAGCTGTGTGCCACTCAGTGAGCATGAAGCCTGAGGTGAGGCTATGATTAAACATGACACTTAGGTGAGGTGCCAGTTCATTTTGTAGTTCATGTAGTACACAGCCCGGAATGTCATCTGGTCCCATGCATGCTGTATTCTTAGCTTTGGAGAGTGCGGTTTCTACCTGTGTGGCCGTGATTATTGGAATTTGACAATCTTTTGGTATTGAAATGGGCCCTTTAGTGGGTGAGGGGGGTGAAGTTGGCACTAAATCAATCTGCCAGGATATTGGTAATATTCTTGGGATCAGTATATTTAATGCCATTCTGTTATAGCTCAGAGCAGATCTGAGCATTGCCATTTAGATTCTTGACATATAGAATGCCTTGTGGTTGTCTTTGGAATCTTTGGCAGTTTTATTTTCGTAACTTGCTTTGGAGGATTTTATGAGGGATCTCAGCTTCTTACTGAGGCTGGTAAGGGAGTTTTTTGCATCCTGGGATTTTCCTCTTTTCTGCATGTTCCTGGATAGAGGTTATCCCTTAAAAATGTTAAATGAGATAAGGGATTAAATTATCCAGGGGTGGGACACAAAGTTTGGGCCATTACTTGGATAAGCAAATATCAGTGAAAATGGTAATACTGTAACTTGGGATCTTTTACTGATAAAAACTGTGAAAAGCTATGGTCCTGAATTACAACCATGACTCATAGGCAACTAAGAATGTTAAACACCAACTGAAAGATTTTTGTCTCAGTTTCTTGAGATAGTGAGGAATAAACTAGGTGAGAAATCTGTTTTTATATAAAAAAGAGCAAGTGATATGAAAGACTAGTTGGGGGAAAAAAAGCAAGGAAACATTATTGGGTAAAAGGCAGAAACCTACAAAAGTGGCTACTGCCATCAATGTAAATTTGCAACCAACAGTAAAACTATTGAAGTACAGGCGAGGAGGTAAACAGAAACAGCCACAACATGTTATAATTGTGGCTCTACCTGGCTAAATGCAAAACCTGTATTTTATTTTCTGTTGGGATAGCAAAAGAAGCTGTACAAAGTCTGTACAATCATTTATAATATACAACGTAGAAGAAGTACACTAATGCTCTTTATAGACACACTAGAATGGAAAAGAGAACGGTATTTGTTTTACATTTTGGAAGATGTGTCAGTTGTCCCGAAGGGTGGGCCATGGATGTTAAGAACTGGGGTCAGTGAACTTGTCTGGCAGCTAGATTTGGATGCACAAATGCCCCAGAGTTAAATTATTGTATTTCCATTGGCAGCTTATTAAAATGAGACCTGCAAAATGATGTTATATTTTAGCAGCAGAAAGCTATGTTTAGCTACTACTTATGTGTCACTGACTAGTATTTTAAATGATTTTTAATCAGGTGCCTTTGAATTTAAATTGCCTTGACTGTCACGTGACCATTTAAGCATATAAATATGTGTGTGCTTGCAAGTTGTATTTAGTTCTGAAGAAGTCCTTAACCTGAGTGAAACCACTAAGGCCTGCTTGTGGTCGCAGTTTAACATTATCTGTTTGGTACTTGGTCCTTGCAGTTGTGCTCTGAGCTACTATTTTAGTTCTTTTTCTAGCAAGCCACTTGCTACATTTTACTTATTCCACACATGACATGCCAAAGGGCTTCAGTACTGTGGAGAAGCAGTCACGAAATTCATCTTTCTAACAGCATTCCGAAATACTGGTGCAGAAGTGAATACTGGTAGTGCACTAACAATTGGTCGGCATTTCACAATCTTAGCACATAACATCTCGGCTGGCCATTTCACCCCGCCATATACATGCTACAAGCCGTGGATTCCTGTTTTTTTTTTTCCATCAACTCCATCTGTGTCCACTTAATGAACTTGAAAGCAGCTGCCTTCCCTGCCAGAAAACTGTCCCTTATAATATACCCAAGTCAATACCTCAGCAGTCATCATCAGCAGATCGTAGGTAATGACTGTAAAAACTATGACTTTATTACGTTGTTGTGTCTTTCGGCTTTTCCCGGTTAGGGGTCGCCACAGCGGAACTCCGGTCCACTAATGATTGGCGGTAGATTTTTACGTACCAGGTTGCCAGCCCTGACGCACAACCTTCAACGAAGGTACGCCCATTCAAGCATGTCTCCAAACAGAAGACGCTTTAGCTGAGACTTTATTATAATGACTATTATTCTTGAAATCTTCCTGTGTCTTCAACCCCAAAATATTGTTTTAAAACCAAGAGATGTTTTTGGTAGAATATTAGTAGTTTAGTTTTATAGGTGAACGTATCAGAAACCCATGCACTGTCTTATAAAACTGTGTGCATTGCATACCCCAAAATGATTAATTGCACTTTTAAAAAGTCAGACTGTTCACTTTAAAAGTTCAGGTAGCAGAAATGCATACCTCTCAACTGCCCAGATTTTCATAGAAATATTCAGACTTTTGCCTCATATTTTTGGTCTGTTCCTCTAAAATTTGTTGTTTTCTGGCAAATCACTGACTATTAAAGTCACTAAATAATGACATACATTTGAGTTTCAGAATTCATATCCTTCAGAAAATGCATGCTAACACAAATCCTGTTATTCTGGTATGTTTGTCAGTTTATAAGAACAATATTTAAAATCTCTCCCTATTTTGAGCCTTTGTTTCCCCCATTGTTATAGGCTTTGTCCAGCATTTTTGCACAAAGTTTATTTGTAACAGACCTTATCCCAGAAGTATCCAAACTATTTTAAATTTCAGGCCTCTTGCAGCATAATGCTTAGAAAATGCAGTATTAATTCATGTATCACCATTGGCACATGCAGTGACTGCTGATATGTCTTCTAGCTGTCCCACTCAAGGATTAGCATTCATTTTTAAATCCAGGCTATTTAGTCTTATTTATTGGTTTTGTTATTGTCTCCAGCATTACCTTTCAGTGCAGGTGCTTCTGGATGCACAGTGGCTATTTGTATGTGATGTATTTTTAGTTATATATTTATTTTTTTTGTCTGACAAATATAACTTTTCAGTAATTGGACCCAATTAAATAGTCCCAGGTTGTACTAATAAAGGCCAGGAGGCTAAGGCCTTCAGCTGTGTTTGAAACTCATAAAACATCTAGGAGTGCCTTCATAAAACATCACCTTTTTATTACTGAGACAGCTTGTAGCATACTCATTTGATGCCTGTAAAATCGGATGTCTATGGGTTCAGTCTACAACCAAGTGCTTAGATTCAAGACACTGTAGTATAGCATGGATACTAGAGATGGATGCATAGCATTCCTGAGATGCTGTCTTCAGGATGTGGAATTAGTTAAGGTCCTGTCAGCCAGAGTTAATGATAACTTATTTGGATCCTAAAAGATCCCATGGCATCTGTCATTAAAAGAAGGGAGTTTCTCCAAAATCCTGACCAAATTTCCCATGGTCTATATAATTACCTTCTCACAGCTGTTCTGAAAACAGAACATGGGTCTAATTGGACCAACCTGGTCAAAAAATGTAAATAAGTAATGCTAACAAATCTCCCTGCACTTCATTTCAGATCAGTAGTTCATTTACTGAGGGCCACTCAAGTGTCATGGAACTTGTAAATGAACTTGTAAATGAGGCACATAGTGGCTTCCGTATGGTTCTCCCCAATCCCAAGCATACCCAAACTGATTACCAGTGATGTTTCTCACGTCACAGTTGTACGGTCTACTACACTGGATCTTCTTCTCAATCTTTACTTTCCAAATATGTTGTGCAGTTACGAAGTAGTATTGGTCTTATTTTCCTACATTTTACATTAAGCACTTTACTTCTTCCCTTTACAGCTATGACAATGTGATCTGTTTATGTTTTTACTCCTAATCTTAGGAGAATGTAAGGATTACGCTGGTGACTGTCATCCTTCTGATGAAATCAAAACTTGTGGCCTGCAGTGTGGCAAACAGCCTCAAATTGAGGGTACAGTACAACTATGATTGCTGAAATACATTATGTAGTGACTCTACTGCCTACCAGCTCAGACTAATACTTGTCTTTAAGGTATACCCAGGTCATGTAAATCATACTGCAACTTGATTTCACAGACGTGGGCATTTAGTGAGACTAGTTTCAGTAGATCTTATCAAAGCCGTTGATGTGTTTTGCAGTACATTTTTGCTGAAGTCCATCATTGCTTTAAGGATGAAGAAATTATCATGGAAATGATCAATAATGACATAGGAAACCTCCAGACTCTGGACCCAACCCATGTTGATTTTGTTAAGGGAAGGTCATGCCTACTCAGCCTGGGGTCTTCTTTTGGAAGGTCACCAAAGCAATAACCAAGGGCAAAATAGTTCACTGCCTACCTTGACCTGGCCCAGGCATTTGACGTAATGCCCTACTTGGGCATTGTTGACAAACTCAAGAGGTAGGGTACCAACTTTTATGTCACCCGGTGGATAGCCAGCTGGCTCTCAGATAGGACTCAGGAAGTTAAAATTGGGGAGTCTGCCTCTACAAAGAGGTCAGTAAGCAGCAGAATCCTTCAGGGATTAGTACTGGGACTGCTCCTTTTTGACATCTACTTCTCTGAAGTCAAGGACAATGTCAAGGGCCTCTAGCTGACCAAATATGATGATGACTGAAAATTAGCAGCAGTCATATACTCCACCACTGATACTAGTGATCTCCAAGAAGGGCTGTTGCAGACAACCTGTGTCAGAGCCATGGACTAAAACTAAATGCCAAGAAATGCATAATAGTATGCTTCAGGAAGTTGCTCCCCTGCTTTAACTGCCATATTGACAACGCACCCCTAAGAGTCTACACAATATTCAGGGATTTGGGAACACATGTAGACAATAATCCAGCCTTTGACCATCATGTGCCTATGGTAATGAGGATATCATTTTATCTTGTGCAACTTATAAACAAAGGTATGTCATCTAGGTCCAATGGGGGGGGGGGTGTTTGTTCCACTGTATTCATCATTCTTCAGACCTATCATTGAGTACAGTGCCCCCTTTGGTATGTACCTAACCAGGCACATCCAACCATTGGAATATCTATGCAGATTCTTCACTAAAAGAATATACAGCATAAATAAAATGTCCCATGCAGACTGCCTTAAAGTCCTATCTATGTATTATGTCTACTGCTAGTTGTTGAGGGGAGATCTATTCCTGCTCACAAGGCATCCTCAGGCTACACTCTGAAGGACCTCCTCCATATCTGCAAAACAAACAACACCAGAATTACCTTTTCTAATTACTTAAACCTTAGACTAACCCTTTTCTGAAACAAGCTCCCCATTCATGTGAAGCAGAGTCCTTCCTAACCCAGTTCAAGTGTAACTTGGATAGCTGGATGGGAAACCAGAAATTCACCCCTGGTTTGGCACCTATGTCTCAAATGTATACAAGTAACCTGTAAATGGTATCTCTGAGGCTTCTGCTTATAAATATTTCATACCCCAAGCTCCTCCTTACACCACCAAGAGTATCATTACTTGTCAGAGATTTGGGATGCATGACTAGGCTTAAAAATGCTCCAGTGGTCGTTAGCCTAGTTCACGACTATGAACCTGTGTGGTCTTAGGTCAAAATTTACTAACAGACCAACCTTTTTAACTATATCCTCAGGGTAAAATTGAGCGTTAACCTCCATTTACTGAGACTTTGCATTGTCTTTTCTTTTTTAATAATTTAATTTTAAATATTGACATAAATATGGTGTCTGCTTCTTTCCAGTGTCTGTGCTGTTAGTGCTAGTTGAACATTTCTTTACTTCAGCCTCTAGACTCTACAGCTACTTGCATTTTGAATTTTCCGCATACCACACATACCTCTCAAACTGTTTGCTCAAAAATTCTAGACAAAGGCAAAAGTAATGGGATGGGACAAAGGCCTGAAAAAGAACAATTCTTAAATATTTTGCTCTTTCAGTTTAAAAGAAAATATAATAACAGTTTTACATTGACTTGCAATTTTTGAACTTTAAGAAATATGAAACTCTGACTGGTATTATTAATGGACTATAATCCGCAGCGATTTACCAGAAGTTGAAAATTTTATTAGGCACATAAAAATATGAGACAAAGTCAGGGATGTCTTGTGATATCAGAGAAAGATAAGAAGTATATACCCCCCACAAAAAAAAAAAAAATGGATCTGACAGCAAAACTTAATGGTTTTTAAACTGCCTTGGAGGATCTCAGGAGACATCATTCTAACTGCCTGTATAACATTAAAAAGTGCACACTGAACTGTTTGTCTTGCATACGTTTGTCTAACATATGATCCAATGTTTTCTATTTTTGTCCGATTTAAAACATGGGTTGTTGGATCTGACCTTGTCAATAACTGAAGCTTCTTTCGGTTCCAGGGCTCTGACTCCTCCTCCTCTACCCATAATTCCCTGTTCTCCACCCTAATACCCCAGATTTTGTTTTCCTCTGAAGACTTTTGACATGTTCTGGAGGGCTTGTCTTTTGTCTTATATCCTTTGAGGATATTTTTCAGCCTATGCCTCTTTCCCTACTGAAAGTTTTTATACTTTCTAGTGTTTTACTTAGTGTATGTTTTTTCCATAGGTGTTGATACTTTAGATAGTTAAATAGGTAGATAGTTATATAGGTTGTTTGTTAGTGATTTGAATAGGATAGTATTACTCTTTAGATTTATATTTCGTGAAGTAGCATAGAGTCGACTCTTTTTTTTCACAGTTAGTTAGTGGCAACTTTTTTGAAGTGCTGTTTATTCTTATTTACACTGCTTGTAGTAGTGTGCAGCTGTTGGAGTCTGAATTCTTTGCAGAGTGTTTTATCATGTCTGACTCTCAAGATTTCAAAAAGTGTGCTCAATGCTGATCCCAGCTGCCCCTTCAAGACCCCCATTTACTCTGTGTCTACTGTTTGGGCAATTCTCATTTAAATTCAGATTGCCAATCGTGCAGTTCTTTCACAGATAGGGCTTTTCAGAAAAGAATAGAGAAATAAGTAGTCAAAGGTTGTCTTCCCCAACAAACAGGGGTCTCCACTTTTGCAGGATTCTCTTCTACTGGCAGCATTTCTCTGGCCCTCAAGTTAGACAAGTCTTGGACCAAAGCTAAGGAGAAAGAAAAAGACAAAGATAAATCTGTTAAGACTGACATCTTTATCTGAAGTATTCAAGAAATGTCCTCTGGCTCCGACGGTACTGGTTAGACTGTATACAAAATCAACTTGGAGGTCAGAACTGACAGCCTCTTGCTCTCAACAGAATCGATGAGCCTAAGACTCCATTCTCCTATTCTCTAACAAAGGAGGTACTCGAGACCACCCTTGATGGTGTTGTCTTCTCTGTCATCCTAATGTCTCACTAAACAGGATGTTGACAGGATGATGAGGAAGTTTCTCAAGATGTAAATCCAGCTAGGTGTTATCAGTACTGTCCCCTGAGAATGTGCAGAGTATTGGTCCAATATACCCTCCTCTTATTTCTCCAGCGCCGGTCCAACCGATCTTGGAAACAGTTTCCCTGGCTCTGGCCCACATCGAGGCAACTGTCTTATTTAGTTCAACTCCAAGAGCATCTCTTTCTCTCTCAACATTGATGCTTCAAATCGAGGAGAGACTCAGAGCTGAAGCGTCGGTAGTGAGACTCGAGGAGATGGGTCAACGCCATTCTTTTCGGAGCTGTCTCAACCTCCTGGAGACTTGGCATTCAGCAGCTCAAATCCAAGGTCAGCTTCAGAGTCGGGGAACAATGGTGCTGAGAGAGATCCTTCTTCTAGGGACAGAAGTAGGTCCTCGGAGCCAATTAGAGTTCTAGCTGTGCTTAAGGAGCAGGGCCCTACCTCTAGCTCATTTCCTCCCCAACCCCAGCAGTGTTTTGTTTCATCTTCTTCTTCCTATCTTCTTGTCAGATAGGGACAGCCAGAACTTTGACCTTCAGAGATCCTGTGCTATGTCAGCTCCCAGTGTGTTTCTGAACCTTCTGATCTCCCAACAGAAACTTTTTGCAAGAAACAGATGTGCAAACAGAAGCACATGGACTCTTCTTCAGATTGTTTCATGGAAGACACTGATCTGGATGAAGGTAAAGTGTTGCCCCCCCCTCCGAATATGTCAGCTTTGGTGAAATCCTTGAGTTGATGAAGCAGAGAGGAGAATGGTCCATGCAAGATCCCTCCTCTGCTGAATTAGTGTTCTTGGAAGCTTTTTGTTGTGGCTCAATGTCATCCTGGGTGGTACCACTCATTGACTCCTTCATTGATCTCATGGCTCAACAGGCATGGAGGGACCCTGATGTAGTCAAACCCATCTTAAGAAAGTGGATCGAATTTTGGAAGGTCTGAAAGACAGGAAACTTTGGAGCAGAGGTCCTCTAGTAGATGCTATGGTGGTACCAGTAGCCATGAAGAAGGGATTATCTGAAGAAAGTCCCTCTCTCTATCCCCCTAACAGGGAGTTGGGGGAGATGGACAGCTTTGAGAAATGGACTTATGCCTCAGGGACCCTTGCTGTCAGATCGGTGAATATTTTGGCTGATATAATCAGGTTCTGGAGGGATTTGACCAATGAACTCTCTGAATCCCTTTTGGGTATCTTGCCTGTGGATGTACAGAAGACAGTGGAATCCAAACTTTCTACCCTGCAACCAACTTCTAACATAGCCAAGCATCTGCTTTCTAATGCAGCTGGTGGCACAGCCAGGGCAGTAGACACTGGCAGTACCATGCACCATCATGCCTGGATGCACCTTTGTGACTTTGCGGAAATCTTTCAAGTACCCTTGTTGTGCTCCCTATGGTGGGTCTGAACTTTTCAGAGCAAATGTTAAAGAGATTCTTACAAGGAGCAAGCAAGATGGCACAGCTCTGTCTGCAGTTGGAATCCAGTTTCCAATCCACAAAGATCCTTCTCTACGAATCAAAGGATGGAGAAAAAGATGTGGTTACAAAAATCACAGAGTTCTTTCCATGACTCTCCTGGTGATAGACCTCTTTTCTGAAGAGGTGGAGATAACTCAAACAGATGTTACCCTAGAGGCAGAGGCAGACTGCATAACCAGGGCCTCCGTGGTCCCTTCTCAGAGAAACCCTGTCAGCGGTGGTCCGGCTGCTGCTCTCTGGAGGCAGTCAGGGGGCATTTGTCTATGCACCCACAAACCTAGCAAAATGTAACTTCAGATTCCTGGGTGTTAAAGATAATTTCCAAAGGCTATTCTATTCCTATTTCATTTTGCCTCAGAAAAACAGGAAAGTCCCTGATGTTCCACCCAGTCAGTGGGAACCAGCAAAAGTAGAAATTTCAAAACTACTAGAAAAAAAATAGTCCTCCACCCAGAAACTCAAGACCAGTTAGAATCCATAGTCTGCTCAAAGTTATTTTTAGTGTCAAGGAAGATGGGGTCCTCAAAACCATTCTGGATTTCAGTCACCTAAATCAGTTCATGAAACAAATTCCAGATGGTCACAATAGAGTCCATACCGCCTCTTTTGAGGAAAGATGATTGGATGTGTTCAATAGATCTTCATGATGCTTGATATCATGTGAATATAGAGAAGCACTCCAGGTGTTTCCTCCATTTCAAGCTGGAAGCCATTCATTTTCAATTCAGAGCCCTGCCTTTTGGTCTCACCACAGCCCTCAGGGTGTTCACCAAGATAATGGCAGTGGTAACAGCACACTTGTGGTAGTTAAAGATCCAAGTTTTCCCTTACCTTGGCGATTGGCTACTAACTGCTACCTCTTTGCATCTGCTACTACACCACCTGGATCTTGTGCTCCAGTTGTTACTGAACCTAGAAATAACAGTGAATTTTTCCAAGTGTCAGCTTCCTACTACCATTGTCAGGATCATATCTGCTTCTCAAAATCCAGCCGCAAAAAAGGTATACCACAGTAAATAGAAAAGGTTCACGGTTTGGGCAGACTCCAGAGGACTGAACCCCATTTTCAGCACCCATTACATCCATATTAGTATTTGTGTATGAGCTTTCTGACAACAGTTCTAGTTATTGTACTGCCAAAGGTGAAATGGCATCTATCTCAAGCTTCCACATTGGCCATAATGATTTCTCCATTGCTTCCCTAAAGATTTCTAAAGCCTTTTTGAGAGGGGCCTTTCTGTTACTACCTACCATTAGGGACCAGTTCCTCCAAGAGACATTTCCATTATACTTCAAGCTCTAACCCAACCCCCACCTTGAGCCTGCAGCCACAATAGATCTAAAATTCTTTACCTGGAAGACAATTTTTATGGTAGCAGTTGGGTCAGCCAGATGGACGTTTTTTCAAAAGACAGAGTTTCTCTGAGAACTAATGCAGTCTTTCTCATAAGGAGCCAACTGAAACTTAAATCAGTCAATAAATTTACTGGTATTTTTCTCCCAGATACTCAAACAGAGGTGAATGTGTTTAACATATGTTGGATATCGTCAGCTGGGGTTCTGTCTTCATAGAACTAAACAATTCATACAATCTGATTAGTTCTTTGTTGCCTTTTCAAAGACAAATTTAGGGTAAAGCTGTTGACAAAGTTACCCTTTCTAGATAGTTGTCAGACTGTATTTCATTTGTCTATAATAAAACAAATTTAACTTTACAATCTAAACCTAAGGCTGATTCCACTAAAGCAGTATCTCCCTCTGCAGCTTTTTCCTAGAAGACTTCCCATTGACAAAATTTGTGGTACATTGACTTGGTCTACAGTCCATACTTTTGTGTCTCATTATAAACTGGATATACAGTCTAAAGCACATTCTTGTTTTGGCTCTGCCATCTTCAGGTCTGTAACCACCCAGAGTGACAACTTCGGAATATGTCCCATGTGTTGAAGTGGATGAAAATAGACAACAGTGGATACGAAAATTATGTACTTACCATAACAATAGATCCATGTTGTCTAATTGTCATCCAGCTCACCCTCTCTCTGTCCTTCCCCCGTCCTAAATTCACATCGGTGACTTCAGGATAACCAGGAGGCTTTATGCTCAACTCCCTGTCTGTGAATAGTACTGTACTGACTGTTGCCTTTCTTTTCCCACTTGATTTTAGTTGCAGCTAGTTCTTTTTCATATGTGAACAGTATTAGATCATTTTATCTTGGATGGGAGCAAACTCAATCTGACGTATTAGGGTGGAGTACAGGGAATTATGGGTGGGAGAGTAGTCAGAGACCTGGAACTGAAAGAAACTGCAGAGTTGGTGCCAAGGTCAGATCCGACAACCCATCTGTTGAATTGGATGAAAATCAGACAACACAGCTCTATTGTTATGGTAAGTGCATAACTTTTGTATTTTTAGCTCAGGAACCATGAGTTCTCCCTGAAAAGTATTACTGGTTAAGTTTTTTTATGTAATCATATTTATAACAATGCTGTTTAAAACAGACATTTTCATATATATGTTCCTCCCTCATTAGTCTAATATGTTAGTACAGCCTATTTGTCATAGTTAATGTAACACAAAGCTTAGTACTATGGGAGGTTGGTATAATGATTAAGGTGTTTACCTCACAAAGTACAAGGTTTGAGTTTCAGTTTGAGGTGGGTTTGGCATGATGGTTAAGGCCTTCACTTCATGGGTACATGGTTTGATTTTGACCTCAGGGTATTGTGTAGGATTAAAATAGTCCTTCAGGGCAGTTAGTGTTGTATTCACCTATGAACCTATGAATTAGGCTCCAGTGGCCAAGTGGATATGGCATTAACCTTCTAAACTAGGGATTGTGTGTTCGAGTCACATCTGGGCTGCATAATGTTGAAAGGGGTTTTGGTGTAATGGTTAAGGTGTTTACCTCACAAAAACAAGGTACCTGGTCTTATTCTCACTTAGGCAGGAATACTCACCACAACAGTGTCCCGTGGGAGACAGGGGATTGATTCCCTGATGGGAAGTAAATTGATTTTTGAAGTAGGTTTGCATAACAGGTAAGGTCTTCACCTTACATACAAGGTACAGGATTTGATTCTGACCATGATATACTGGCTATGCTTAAAATGGCCCTTCAAGGCAGTTAGCCTAGAATGAACCTATGAACTATGACCAAATATTCGACATTTAAATTTTATTACAATAAAACAAAATTTGTATGTAACATTTGTTTACTGGGTAAGTCCAACTTTGAATGAAGCCAATTTTCAGTGGAGGCCCAGGGAGAAACTCTCCAGATGCATGTCTTTGTGACATGGGGGAAAACTGGAGTACCCAGAGGAAACCCACACGAACGCAGGGGAGGACATGCAGACTCCACACAGAAGGCACCCTAGCCAAGAATCAAACCATAAAACCTCTGGCTGTGAGGAAACAATGCAGCCGCTGCACCACTGAACTGTCCTATGTCTTTGCCTTTCTAATCTGTCTCCCCTCCAGTATACGTATAACCCCCCGTATAATTTGAGCTGTTTCATTCTTTTTTCCAAAGTTCTGTGCTTACACATTTTACTTTGTGTTAAGCACCATATACAGAATTTGGGGTATTCCACTTTCCCACCTCACAAGTATTCAGAATGTTACTCAGTTTGGACACAGTGTGTCTCATCTCTGGTAACCCCTGCACCTGTACTTGGTACAACCATTCCTAATCCATTACAACTATGATTTCACCTGTTTCATCACTCATTCTTGACACTTTACTTGATCAACTGCCATCGCTGAACACCCGCCTTATGCAAGCAGTAATATCCGGCAAAATGTGTGATTCGGGGGAAATATTACCCACCCACAGTAACACACAATCTGGAGGGCATTATTGCACTTAGAGAATGGGCCGTAAGTTAAATAGTTTTGTGTCTGTTTTTTATTGCTATATATTTTTTTTATACTTTTGATATAAAATAGCTCATCCACTTAATGTTTCAAACTTACTGTTACACATATTTGTTACTGGAGAAAGTATTTTACACACACACATTTATATGTGATCATAGGCTAATGACCTCAGGGGGCCTTTTTAAGCCTAGCTGTGCTTCCCAAATGTGAGAATCAAACCCCATGCTTTTGTCTGTAAGATAAACACCTTAACCATTATACCAACTCCCAACCCCGATGCACAGACGCATAGACATTTACACTTATACTCAGAAAAAAAAGCACATGCACCTAGAAACACACACACACTAAGCAGTTACAGATACTTTGTTGAGACGCATAGACATTTACACTTATACTCAGAAAAACAAGCACATGCACCTAGAAACACACACACACTAAGCAGTTACAGATACTTTGTTGAGACGCATAGACATTTACACTTATACTCAGAAAAACAAGCACATGCACCTAGAAACACACACACACACCAAGCAGTTACAGATACTTTGTTGAATGAATACAACTCATATGTCTCACTGTATGCAAATGAATGAAAAAAATCACAGAATGAAAGGCATAACAGTTATTCCTCCATGCTTCTTTACTGTAGCATATTTGCCATGTAGTGCTGCAAGGTGCTTCATAGGTCACTTAATTTGGAGGCAAATCAATGAGGATTAAATTCAGACAATAATGCCAGACTTTATTTTTTAACAGTTCTGTGCTGATGGACTGCATTCTGCACTCAGCGCTGCGTCTGTTCCCATCACACACTCTTCCTCTGTCTTTCACACACATAAGTGAACACACACATGCTTTTCTTTCCTTTTTTTTCTTTATTTACTTTTTTAAAATTTTACACTCAGTAAACAACAAAGCACTGTTTAGTGAGTGTAAACAAATGGAGGTTATCTTTCTCAGAGGCTGGACTTTCCCAGTAAACAAATGTTAAACAAATAAATAAATTCAATAAATATATATGTTTTTTACTGTCTGAATTTCGTGGCAGCTTAATATGCTACCATGAACCAGTAGACTTATTTTTCCGTAAGCATTACCTGCACATTAACACCTTGCTGGAGAATGTTCATGCTTCAGTCAGGGGGTAATGTACAGTTTGCCCTTCTCTAAACCTCCTTTGCCAACCATTGTGCATGCCCCCTCAATACTTTTTGCATCCAGATCCTAATTTCTCTTTCTGTGTAAAATTCCAGACTATCCCCTTTCTAAGCTATAGCTGTCATCTATCTCACTTCCCTGAAAAGCACTTGAAGTGCTAGTCTTTCATTCCCAGACCATTCTTTATCCCTTCCCTTTATGCACCCCAACAAGGCATAAGTCATACTTATCTGATATCTTCTTCCCCAGTAGTTTACTTCAATCAAACCTCTCTTGCCTCCCCTACTTCCCCACTGGTGCGGCCTCCTTGAATGTACACCACATATGTAACTGATCAACATTTTCCTTCTCACATCTCTAACACTCTGTGGAAGGATATGATCCTTCTCAATGTATCTTTACAAGGGTTCTGTATACCATCTGTACATCATCCTACTGTACTGATCCCCATCAGGGCCAACCTTTTTTTAAAAATTTTCATCATTGCTAATATTCCATTCCAAAGCTATTCCTCTGCTCGTATTGTGTCATCTTTACTCCACTGATCCCTTAGGTAACCAAAAGCACACACACGCACATGCCTCAACTGACTATGAATAATACTAATCCCTCCCTTTTTTTCCTAAAGCTAAGCCTTCCTCATACTTCATTATTTCACCTCCTTTATCTTAACTCTTACTCTTGATCTTGTATGACTTCTTCTGAATAGTCTGGTTACTAGCTATAATAACCAGCCGACCCCCACCTCCACCCGCACCCCACCCTCGGACAACAGCCAGTCTCCTTTCTGTAAATTATATTTCTCTTGGAGAACTGAGAAAGATAGACTTCCATTTAACCTTTCATCTGTTAGGTCCCTAACCTTTGTAATGCCCTTTTCTTTTCAGATCACCAGCCTTCCCTCCAACTCTTTAAGGAAATTTCAGTATAGATCCCTAATACTTCTATCCCATTCATCTGTGAATTGTAGTTGAAACCCTAGCAACCTATGAATCATTCTGTTGATACTGTCTTCTACCTTAATCATTGTCTTACTATTCCCAGCCTTCCAGCCCTTTTCCCAGGTAATCCATTTCAGATTCTCTCTGTGCCTCTTAGCTTCTGTATAGCATTTACAGCTCTAGAACCAGTGTACCCTGCCCTCCAGCTTCCTTTTGAGTCTTAAGTCTATCCTTTCTGACCCTTTTTCTTTTGCTTTTCCACACAAACTAGTTGGATGTCTCCTATAATCTTATTCAGAGGGCTGATTTATATATGCCTCTCAAAATAAATGTCATGCAAAAGTATTATTCTGCAAACTGTTTTTCTGCTACCCCCATGTGTGGCAAATTTACCTTTCCATGTATCTAAAATTTTCTCTTTCCTTACCTTCAGATCTTCCCAGTTCTGGGCTCTAATCTCAGCTATCATTGCATACATTTTAAGTCCCGTCTACTTCTCCTTTTTCCGTCTGTTTGTGGAATGCAGAACATCTCTCCATCTGTTTAGATCCAGTTGTAATCACTACTGTCTTATGGATGGTAATGAAGCCCTGACACACTACCAAACAACTCCAGTATGCTTTGTATTTGTACATGATTTTGTCTCATATATTTGCCATGTCCGTAATAACATTTTTGATTTACTGCTAATCTATAATGTCATTGAACAAAACTACACAGTAACATCTTCATGCAGCATCATGCAGTCATTTTCAAACAGTTAAATGCCACTCCTCTTCTTACCACTGCTCTGTCTCACCTAGCTTTCCCTTACTGTCTGCATGAAACATTGTGTCCATTAAAATAATCAAGGTAATAACATACATCACTGGATTTATTCTTTCTAATACAATTTCTTGTGAAAATCCTCCATTAAAATGTAGCTGTAACTTAGCGGACTCGAAAGAGCTTTCTCTCCCTTCAACCAGCTGCCATCTTCAATCGCTTGCACCAAGATATCTGTCATAAAATTCCTTGATATATAGTCAAAGGCTTTCTAATTGTTCATTAAAATAATTCCTGCATTTCCTTGGTGCTTTTCCTTTCAGCCCATTATGCAAAATCTGTAAGAGTATTCCAGTGGTTCATAGATGATCTGCCTCTAATAAGACACACATGCTCATCCCCTGTTAGTCTCAGAAGGCCTTTCTCCAATGTTGCTGTCAAAATAGAAGCACCCACTTTGCTATATACAATTCATAGAGATATAGGGCAATCATTTTGACATCTTATCTCTTTTGCCTTTCTGTTTAACCAGATTTATGGACGAGGCTATTGCAATAGTATTGTATAATTTCCCTTTTTCTATAATGTTGCTGAACAAATCTGTCATTGTACTGCTCACTAGAAAGCCCACCCTTTTTTAGAAATCAATAGAGTATCTGTTTGGTCCACTAGCTTTACCCCCTTTCGCAAGTCTAATTGCCTCAGTCACCTCCACCTTTCCTCTCGGCAAATTTATTTTTTGTTGCTGCTCCTCGCACAATACATCCTTTCCATTTATAAACCAATGTAAATTGGGGATATAGTCTTTTGTAACGCTCACTGTGACAACATCGAAATTCTGCCTTTATTTGCTCGCTCATATGTCTTTTCACTTTTCATTTTCTACTGAACTGATCCAAGCTTAAAGTTTATCGATGCCCTCACCCACCATCTCAGCTTTTATCATCATTATATCTTGAGCTTCCACCTCTACTGGTTAACACATTGCAATTCACTAAGCCGGTCCTCTAAAACCGTCACTTCCAGCATCCTTTCTTTTCTCAGTCTCCCGCTTCTAGCCATAATTTTACCCCTCCAGGCAAGTTAACACAGTGACCATTGTTACCACAAGGGTTAATGGTTGATGAGCTTAGAGTTTCCTCCACCTTTTTTTAGAAACGTCTTGAGTTCATCTGAAAACATATCTACATATTTATGTTAATGTTCCCATCCCAGCTGACATACGCCTCATTACTCTCCTCAGTAATGCCCAGAGATGGCCCTAAATGGGACAATTTAGCACTCCATGTGCCCCATATATGCTGACACTCCTTACCAGTACAACCCCAGCAGTTTACTACAGCCAGCATATGTTGGTGGGTTAACACCCATTATACATAAGAGAGCATACACCATAACAATTTATGATTGCACAGCATGAACATTTTCAAATACTGAAGAGTTTATTCATACCTACTACAAATACTTTGATGTATTTTGATTGCAGCAAGCAATATTTACATACCATGTTCTCTATTACCTTTTCAATGGTACAGTCTCTAAAAACTGCCAAGGTCCCTGTTAGATTGGCATCATAGCTCCTATGTTTTGCAAGTTTCACACACAATGCTAGTAACAAATTAGCAAAACAAGAGTACAATAGAATATACTAGAACATTTATACACATAAGGGGCAGTAACAGTCATTATTCACAGACATAATTCTGCATGTTTGACATATCTCAATAGAGTACATTATGATTATTTTCATTTAAATGTAAGTTTGCAGCTAACCTAGTTCCTGCTAACTCCATTAGGTACCTGACACAATAAAACACATGGCACAGCCTTTAATTACAGATGATGCAGTAGCCCCCACCTCACTATTGAGGGGCTTTCATTTTCATGTATCTCACTCATGAGGATTGAATGTCCCCTTTGCTTCTATGACATTTGAGCACTTATCATGGTGGACAGCATAATGATAAAAGCAAAGACAGAAAAACAGAGAATTAAGTGTAGCATATTATTGAAATGCCACTCATAGGATCATAGGAGGTTACAAGGCTAATGGCCCTTCAGCCTTCTTATGCCTAACCATCCGTGCTCCAGTTTTCCCAGTTATGAATGCCCATGGGCTAGAATTGCTTTGGTTAATGTTTGTGCCTTAAGGCATGTACAAATTGCCTCTGTCCATAAGGCCGCAGGTGACAAGCAGAGGTGAATTTGCAATTTCCCATCCACTGGTCCAAACTGCATTTAAATAGGTTTAGAGAAGAGCTCTGTTTCACATGAATGGAGAATCTGTTCCAGAGAAAGGCCAATCTCTGAGACACATACCTGTCCCTCCAACATATTTTGGTTATGTCACAGATGAGGTTTAGATCCTCAGATTGGGTAACTCTAGTACTGTTTATTTTGTGAATGTGTAACAGATCTGTCAGGGCTGGATCAGAGAATGCCTTGTATGTTAAGCATAGATTGCCCCTCAGTAGTTTGTAGGAGACCAAGTACAGGGACAGGGTTTCAAGGTGGTCTACACAGAAAACGTTTTTACATCCTGTATTCTTTTAGTGAGAAAACTCTGTGGCCACTCCAGCTGTTGCAAATGTTTGGTTAGGTATATGTTGAAGGGTGCATTCTGATCTGATCTGATCTGACCAGTGAGGACATTACACAAGGAGTAGTGCAATGTTCCGTTATATTTTGTGAGTACCAAGTCCATGATATTTGCAGATGTGTGCAGACTAGCTGTACCAGGGTGTTTGAATTGACAAAATCCAGGAATTTTTGAGCCTGCATGTTAGTGGGTGTGTATGTGTCCCAGTTTATGGTGAGATAGTTGAAATCAGCCATGAATATGATATTGGGCTAAATTATGAGTGACCCCAGTACATTCAGGTACATGGCATGGTTATTCTCAGTCACAGATGGGGATCTATAGCTGACAAGGATATGATATTGGACGTTAACTAAGGTTAGTTTATTTTATTTTTATTTTTATTTTACATCTGTTGACCGGGATAGTCCTAATGGATGCATGTCCATTTTCAGCGGAGGCCCGGTGAGAAAAGCTCCAAGGGTAAGCAGATACAGCATTACATAATACCAGCATTACATATTACAAACAGACTATTTACAGAAATTACATAAGTAAGCAAGTTAAACAAGTTCCACAGGTTACAGTTAATCCTGAGCACAAGTCAGGATTAAATTAAATTACACAGTAAACTGGTTAACAGATTTTTTACACATTCTAGAGAGAGTTAGCCAGGCTTGATACATTGACATAGCCAGTTAAGTGACAAATTTGAGTCTAGTTTTAAATTGACCTAAGGTGGAAAGTAAGGTAATATCAGCTGGAAGGTTACAGAGTTTGCAAAGAGAGAATCACCGGCTGTGTTATTAATTTTGCTAGTCTGAATTAGTAGTTTGTTAGAGGATCGAAGTGGTCTAGGATTGTTATAGGGGGTGATAATATTTTTAAGTGCAGGAGTATTGTCCGGATTATAGAGGATTAATCAGTTGGTTATACTGGATTAGGCTGGGTAGTTCAAGCCACCCAAGCTGATTTAGATTGATGCAATGATGTGTCCTAAAAGGCAGCCCAGTGGCAAACCTGGCAGTGTGGTTGTAGCAAATTGAGAGTTTGTTAAGGACAGTCTTGTTTAAATTCGAGAGTAGAGGGGATGTATACAGAAGGGTTGAAAGAAGGTGAGAGCGAGCTATGGCAATTTTAGCTGGAGGGGTTAGGAAGGCTTTTATTCTGTAAAGTGACCCTAGTTTTTTATTGATGGTTTTGATAGTTTGGTTAACATGTAGGTCAAATTTTAGATTATTGTCTATGATGACACCTAATAGTTTTGTAGATGGGTCAGGGGAGATCATTGTGCCAGCATTTGATTTTATGGTAAAGGTGAAAGCAGTAGACCTACGTATTGGTGAAAATAACAGCATTTTAGTTTTTTTGGGATTTAGGATCAGATGATGTTCAGAAAGCCAGTTTTCTATTGTATTAAAGGTGGTCTGGGTAGCTGACCATAACTCTACTGGAGATGTGGCTGAGCAAATCAGAGTAGAGTCATCAGCATATTGGATGCAGCTGACTTTTGGGATGACAGTATAAAGGTCGTTAATGAAGATGGAGAACAGCAAGGGCCCTAGTATAGAGCCTTATGGTACTCCAAGGGTGTTAGGTAGAAGGTTAGAGAGTTTGTTCTGCCACAGGACAGCCTGCTGTCGACCATTCAGGTAGGATTGAAACCATTGGAGGGCTCCAGTATCTAGACAGAATGTTTGCAGGGTGTGGATTAAAAGTTGGTGATCAACCATATCGAATGCCTTGGAAAGATCCAAAAAGAGGGCTGAGGATATATAATTATTGTTGCGATTATGGTTTATGGTATTAGTAAAGGCTAGGAGGACTGAAGTAGTGCTGTGATGAGGACGGAAGCCATGCAGCCATGCTGAGTGTCTGCCATAAGGCGATTTTGGATTAGGTGGTGCATGAGTTGTCTATGAATACATTTTTCCATAATCTTTGCAAGTGGAGAGAGTATAGCTATTGGCCTATAATTGGAGAATTCAGTAGAGCTGCCTCCTTTGTGAAGTGGGATTACATAGGATATTTTCCAGATGATGAGTATTTTAGCTTCTATTATGGTTCGATTGGTTAGTATTGAGATGGGGTAAGCAATAGCATCAGCTGATTTTTGTAGGTACTCGGCAGGGAGTTGATCAGCAGAAAGTGTAGTGGGTTTTAATTTTTTGATCAAGGTACGGATAAGTGAAGTGGTGACTGGTTGGAAGCTGAACGCGAGTAGGTTTCTAGGGGTGCTACTTTCAGGACCAGGGGAGCTAGGAGGTAGTTGGCTAGCTAGGGCTTGAATTGTTTCAGTAAAGGATTGGTTAAAACTATCAGAAACATCTTCAGGGGGTTTATCAATAGTAGCAGCAGGGATTGGGGTTGAAGTTTGTCCAGGATGTAGTAGATTATTTAAACCTGCCCAAAACTTCTGAGGGTTATTTTGATTTACTGTCTGTAAATTACAGTAGTATTGTTTTTTGTCTTGTAAAATTGATTTTTTGGTTTTGTTCCTGGATTGCCTGTATTTAATGTGATCTTGAGGGTCTTTAGAAGAACGCCATAAAGCCCATGCTTTGTTTCTAAGGGTAATTTTGAGTTTAGACTCTATAGAAAGCCAAGGTGCAGTTTTTGCCTTGGTTCTCTTTGAACGAACAGGTGTATGCAAATCAAGGATCTCAAGGAATTTGTTGTTAAAGTATGCTACTGCTTCCTCTAAGGGGAGGTGTTTTAGAATAGACCAATTACATGAGTTTAGTTCTTGTTGGAATTTGGCAGGGTCAAAGTTTTTATTGTTTCTAACCTTTCTGAGTAAGGGTTGCTGGGAATTAATGGGTTTGTGCTTAATTACATATGTGAGAAGGTGATCGCTTAGGCCATTAAGGAGGGTACCAGAGGTGTACAGTTGGGGGTGACTGTTTTGAGTACCCAGTCAAGTATACTTTCTTTTTGGTTGGGTTTACCTATCCTGGTAGGGGTGGATATGATTTGTTTAAATGCATGCAGGTTAATATGAGTGGTTGGGGATTCTGAGGAACAGGTACCCCAGTCTATGTTAAAGTCTCCAAGTAGTAGGCTTTCTTGGGGGTAGTGATATGATAACCAGTGCAGGATATCTTCAAATGTAGATATATTGTTACCTGGGGGAATGTACATACAGATGATATTAATGCATTTATTTTTATTAAGTTGCAATTTGGTGGCAAGAATCTCTGAGTTATTAATCTGAGGAGGTTGTATTACATCTATGGTGACATTCAACTCAGATTTATAGAGTACAGCTACCCCACCCCCCTTCCTCGAAGCACGATCCAGCCTGTGTATGTTTTACCCAGGTGGTAACACTTCATTGTCTTTAGTGTTAGGTTTTAACCAGGTTTCAGATAAACAGAGAATCTCAGGGGAGTGGACATCCAGAAGTGCATGCAATTCATGTACCTTGTTATTAATGCTTTTAATATTGAGATGACAGACTAGGAGAGAGTTAGTTGGCCTATTAATTGTAGGTTTGTAGCTTAGATTGCAAGTAGACGGGGTATGTGTATCTGAAGTGAGTGGGCCAGGGTTGGGGTGAATATCACCACCAAGTATTAGGTTGAGTCTATACTTGGTGATGAACTTCAGGAATTTGTTTATTAGTTTGTGGTAGTGTTTGGATCTAGAGCTAATGTGCCTGGGTTGAGATGTTGATAGACTGAACAAGATGTTGGATAGGATCTGGTACTGTAAGTACTGTAAGTATGGTTGAAGGTGGAAGGATTTACAGCTGGGGTGATAGTATGGCCTTAGCAACTTAGCAAACTTCACCCCCCTGTCCCCTCTATTCATCCCCCAAAGTATACCTGCCACTATTCTTCAGCCTATTATCTCAAGACAACAGGTCATCCCAATGCTCTCCAAAGCCAAAAACTTGGCATCAATTGGACCAGACAACATCCCAGCTTGCCTTTTAAACAACTTAAAACAAGACCTAGCAGACCCACTTGGATCCTTGCTTACCCACAGCCTGCAAATTGGCTATTTTCTAGTGGAATGGAGGACAGCAACAGTAATTCCTCTGCCCAAATGGGGACCATCAACCAACCCTGGGAATTACAGGGCCATAAGCTAGACTAGCCTTATCTGCAAGGCTATGGAAAGAATCATTATGGACCTTATTAACAAGGACATAGGAAATCCTCACACTCTGGACCCAACCCAGTTTTGATTTGTTAAAGGTAGATCATGCCTGTTAAACATGGTTGACGTCTTCGAAAAAGTCACCAAGGCCCTGGACGAGGGAATGACAGTGCATGCTGCCTCTCTTGACTTAGTCAAGTCATTTGACACAATCCCCCACTCAGGTATTGTAGAGAAACTTTCCCAGTTGGGAATTAATCCCTACATTACCAGATGGGTAGACAGCTGACTCACTGACAAGATACATAGTGTCAAAGTGGGTAATTTCACCTCTAACAAAAGACCAGTCACCAATGGCGTACTACAGGGTTCTATGTTGGGCCCCTTACTGTTCAGAATTTATTTCTCAGAAGTTCTGACAAACTTGTATGGCCTGTGGCTGACCAATTTCACAGACGACTGCAAATTGGGAGCAATCATTGAGTCCCCTACCGATGTTAATATACTGCAAACAGGGGTAACACAAATAAATGCTTGGTGCCAAAGGCACAGATTAAAGCTAAATGCAAAAACATGCATTATTATTCCCTTTGGAAAATCTGACATCACTGCTAATTACATTATAGACAGCACCCCCCTAAGTATAGACCCAGTGATGTTTGATCTGGGTACTCAGGTTGATAGCGATCTGAACTTGGACCACCACGTGTCCACAATAGTAAGGAAATCCTTCTATGTGGCACATCTTGCATTGCATCTACTTCTAAGGATGTTATAATTACATTATACTTGGCCCTCATCAGACCAGTAATTGAGTAGAATGCTTCCTTTTGCATATAACTTACAAGACACCTGCAACAACTAGAGAGATCATAGACATTTCTCACCAAGAAATTACAGGGTACACAAAACAAGTCTTAAATGGAAAAAAAATGAAAGTCCTGCCACTGTATTCTGTCTCCTACAGACTGCTAAGGGGTGACCTGTGTCAGGGCAGTCTCTGACCTGGCCCTGAAATGCTACACATTCATAAATTAAACTGCAGCAAGGTCACTTGCTCCAGGGATCTTAACCTAGCCTCTGACATGAGCAGATTTTGTTGGACAGATGCATACATCTCCCAGAGACTGCCAATTCTCTGGAATAAGCTTCTAATTCATGTGAAGCAGAGCCCTTCCCTCATCCTCTTCAAAATCAACCTAAATTAATGGATGGGTAACAGCAAATTCACTCCTGGGGGAGTGCCCATGTCCCTCCTGGACAGAGGAAGTCAGTATTAACTACCATAAACCATTACCTCTGCGAACTTCACTCACCTAACCACTGATAACTGGGGCATCTCCAGATAAATATGATTAGGCTTGTAAGAGCTCTAGGGCCATTAGCCTAGTAGCCACCTATGAACATCTTTATTAAATTGCCAAATTTTACATTGCAGCATGAGTTTGCATACATTAACAGAAAAAGAAACCAACCATAATAGCAGTTTCCATTACTATCCTTGTGCAGTACACATACATATTTAACATTTTTTTTCATTCTAACAATAGCAACATTAACTAAATTACCTTCCCTTACTTGGGAGCATCCTGCCCACTTTAGTCAAATTCCTTTATTCCTTCCCCACAGGCAATTAGCATATTTTAGTGTTCTTGGCTTGCTTTTCACACCTCATACATTTGCATCTCCATGAGTTATATCTGACAATTTGATACTGAAATCTTCCTGAAAAAGCCTGTGTTTTCAGCCAATCTATCTGACTTTTCTATTACCCAGTTCAGCTTTTCCTCCACTGTTATACCTCCTGATAGAAGCATGTTTGTCCACTAACTTTCTTCCTTCTTTTCTGCTATTTTTTTCTTCTTTTCACTTGTAGGGTCTAGTACTTGTAATCCTTTAATCCCAGCTGCTAGGAGGGAGTTAGAAAGATTAGGCTGCAGTTACTACAAGACCTACAATTTTACTAAGTTTACTTTGACTATAAGATCAGGCTGGTACTCTTTCAGTGTTGCCATTCTGAAGATTAGTCTGCACTAATGATCGTTGGTTCATAGGTGATTACTAGGCTAATGACCGCGGCCCAAAGGTGAGAATCAAATCCTGTACTTTGTGCCATCAGCGTAAACACCTTAACCACTATGCCAGCCCTTGGCTACCTATGGTGGCCAAGTGAGCCACTATGCAAGATGGCTGCTTAGCTCAGGAGCTCTGTGACTGGGCGATGTTAAAATTTATTGTTCCATCATCTCTGGAGCCTTCAATGACCCATGCCTACAGAAAAGTGTGTTTACAGTGGTTTAGAAGGCAGAAACAACTCATGGGGTTTTAAATCACCAAAACTGAAAGAAAAGTCAATAAGATCCTGCAGCATGTCAAAGAGATAAAGATATCAAAGCCCTGCATTTGGAAGTAAGAGAGATACAAGGAAGAACAATAAAATGTTTGACTGTATGCTGCAAAAGGTTGATTGTTTGGAAAGTGCAGCAAAGTGGAAGGAAAATGAGATTAAAAGTTGGATGCATGAATAGTGTTGCCACCTTTTCAAATGCCCAAAGTGGGAAATTTTTTGTAGAAATGTCTGGTTTTGTGGGAGAAAACATACCCCTGACCAGTACAAAGGATAGAACTTCACTTTTTGCCAAAATAAACGTTTATTCTTGTAGAATTTGAGTTGCTTATGCCATTTCATATAACATGTAGGTGTCTCAGATAAAAAATAACTGTTTTATCTAACTATTAAAGAAAACTTAGGAAATATTTTTTCCTAAAATCTCAGGACATTTGTCATTTTTTTGATTTTTTCACAGGACACAACTGCCCAAAGAGGGACTGTCCCTTGCAAAATGGGACGGATGGTAACCCTATGCATGAATAGCAACTTTACTACAGAAGCAGTAGGATTTAGACTGCCAAATATGGTGAGAAACGTCATAGTCATCAGGCTGAGGGAAGGGCTGGAGGGGAAAGAAGCAGATCATTATAAAGAACAGTGGATACAGCAAGTAACTGAAAGAATTTACTAGTTAGATACGCAGACAGACAGAGCATACAGAGTTGGAACTTTCTGGAAATGTTGAAAGACTGAGACATTTAATTGTAAAATGGCAGTTATAGTATGAAGGAATGGGTTGTTAAGACTGCAGTACTCATGAAAGGCTTTGAGATGGATGGCTGTAGAACTGAAATAGATTATTTTGCATCACAGATATATTTAAAGTACAAAAGTCTGCTTACAATAGCATGGCATTTAGACAAGCAGGAGCAGCACCACTTCTAATATATCCTGCAATTCTCAAAGTTATCTCTAAAGGAAATTTGTTGTGGGCTAAGAATGAAGTAGAAGCAATACACATATACAGAGATGTGGCAGAAGGGGAAAAATGCTGGTGGCTGAATGGAACAGGAGATTCACCATCAAATACCTTAAATGCTTTAAATAACACAACAGAAGAGATACCTGTTGATCCTACAGGTCCTGTGCAAGCAGAGGTAAGGGAACCAGAAATGGCAGTATCACCAGAAGGTGTAATTGACCAGAAAAAGAGGGGCAATGAATTGTGTGGGGAGTTAACCCAAGTAAGCACATAAACATGTCTGACATGAGGAGGCAGAGTAATGAAGAGGAATGTAGATAAATTGACAAATGTGATCCCAAAGAGTGGGATCTTGAGTGGGTTCTGAGGTATACAATTCTATTAGGGGGAGACAGCTTTTGAAAGATAAGCACTGGCAAAGATAAGATTAGGGAGAGGTTAGTGACCTGAGAACTCCAAGAGGGGAGAAGGAAGAAGGCAGAATGGGAATCAGAAGAAAACCTCATGAAGAGAAGCAGCAACAGAGAAAAAATAGGCATTTTTACATAATGGCTCAGGTCAGAGGTACTATAGATGCATGAGCAAGAAGAACACTACACTGTAGAAGTAGAATGATGGCAATAAAGAAAAGTATGTGAGTGGATTACAAAGTTTTTTTTTTAATGGAGAGAGTTACTAGTTTCATTCTAAGGGAGTCCAATATCAGTCAGCTCAGGAGGACACAGTCAACAGTTCAGACTGCTTTGCCAGGAATGGTCTGTACCTGTCCCCATTAGGTTTTCAGATATTGGCCAAAACATTATCCTCCCCTATAGTGCATTTTTTAGGCAATGCCAATCTGGCAAACCCTGCAACACAGTAAATTCCTCATGAGATAAACTAAAGGTGTTATTGCTCAATACTGAGAGTCTCAACAGGAATCTCCATTCCCCTAGAATAAATTTGTATTACTCCATCGAAAGCTTAGGTTGTCGAATATCTAAACATCGGCACCTAAGCATCAAAACCTAAAAATTGCTACGGCCATTCTTTCCCTGGGAAAGAATTTGCTAGGCCTTCGCGAAATAAAATAAATTTCTGAACCCAAACATAGTGGGGGGCTTCGCCCCTCCATCCCCCCTAACTAAATATACCAACTCCAAGATCGCTCTACATTGGGGAAAGGGCAAATCCCCGATAACGGCCAAACAAATTCTTTCCCGAGGAAAGAATTTGCGTATGTGGCCATTCGCGATTTTAAAGTTTCAATGCTTAGGTGTCGATAATTAGGCATTCAACAACCTTAGCTGTTGAACATCTAACCCCCTTAGATTCACTCCTCACCCTGGAGAGTACTGACATCTGTGGAGTTACTAAGACATGGATTAAAGTCCCTGAAGACACCCGGCAGTACAAGTTTATAATGCCTTCCAGACATTTAGACCACCTACTGCACAAGAAGGGACAAAAGGTGGAGATGCATCTACAAAAAATGTATGCACACCTCAAGATGGGTCAAACAATATGATATGCATGAGCTACTCCATGTCCAACTAACAGGCATCATTTTCAAATCTAGGTGCTTAGGATTTCCCTCTCTCTTCCCCCCTTGGCTGACCTGGTGTGACTTAGTTTGAACTCTGAACTCTACAATTCCCCACAAAACGGTGTCTACAGGACTGCAATCAGTTTCTCTCAACATTTAAACAGATTGAACTCTGCAGTTCCCCACAAAACGGTGTCTACAGGACTGCAATCAGTTTCTCTCAACATTTAAACAGATTGAACTCTACAGTTCCCCATAAAACGGTGTCTACGGGACTGCAATCAATTTCTCTCAACATTTAAACAGAGTAGGTTGCACACACAAAAAGCATTTGTTAAGTTTTCACTTACAGTGCTTTGTAATTAAGCAGGTCACCATATTGGTCAGCCATAGGGCTCTTTGTTTCTACTTGAGTGGTTGCCTCTTTCCCCTGTAACTGAAGTAAATTAACTCTTACATTAAGAGCTGTAATACTTACCTTATAGCTTTAGGACACCTTAGGAAACCTTGTAAACTGCAATAGCCCCGCTACATTCGCCCTCGCTATGCTCGGGCTCCCTTTGCTCCCCTCCCTGCACCCAATTTCCTCCCGCCCCCAGTACCTCTAAATTTATAGTACTATAGCCACTCCCCCACTTTCTAGATCCTATCTGCTTTTATCTGGGATAATTCCACTCACCCCCATTCAACTACCTACATTTTAATAGCACCTATTAGCTTTCATCTGGCATTCTCCCATCCCCCTTCCAGTACCTTTACCTCACCACTCTATCTTCTGGTGTTGCATCACCAGGTAAAACAGTTCCTTAACTCACTAGCTTTACTACCCCTCTTGTTCACACCATACCTCCTTACCTTGTATGAAAACCAGTTTCTCACGGAATTTCAGGTCCCAAAAGGCCATACTATCTGTCAGCTAGTAGGTTGGCTATTACCTCTGGTTGAGTATGGGTGGTGCTATCCACAACAAGTTCAGCACATAGCTGGGTATCCCCTTTTAGATTTCGGACATAGTTAAAGAATGCCTTGTGATTATCCTTAGCTAAGGAGGCTATTTTTCCTTCATAATTAGCTTTGGAGGACTTGACAAGATTTCTTATTTATTTGTTTAACACAGAGATGGATTTCTTTCTCTGCTGAGCCAGTTCCCTCTTGTTCTTGGATATTAGTTTCTTTCTCTTGTTGTACAGCCTGTTTATACTAGGGATCCACCAGGGTGGCTTGTTTTTTTGGTAGGACCTGTTTTTAATCCGATTAGGTATAGCCAATTTATATACAACTGCTTAAGCAGTTATACAGGGCATTGGTGTACACCTCTGTATAGGGGTCCATGTTATCTGCATTCAAGGGGTTTTGAAACATCACTTAGTTGGAGACAATTTGTCTTTGAAAAATTCTTACGCATTTTTGAGCTTGGTGGGGTATCTGGCCTTATAATTACATTGAATGAGACTGATTAATGATCTGATCTTACCAAGGAGAACATCACATAGTGGGGTGCAATGCTCTCCCATGTTAGTGAGTACTATGTGCAGGATATTTGAGATCTTGTGGATGTGCTGACTAGCAGTTCCAGATCATTTGCATTGATGAAGTCCAAGAACTTCTGAGTCAGCATGTTTATGGTCGTGTATGTTTCCCAGTTGATGGTAGGATAATTAAAACCACCTATGAGTAAGGTGTTGGGTTGTATGGCAAGTGAATCCAGTAAATCCAGGTATGCAATGTGCTTTTCCTGATTTGTAGTCCTGTAGCTAGCTATGATGTGGTAGAGGGCCTTGCCTATAGTTAATTGGATATGGGGTAGCTCAAGAGAGTCATACTGTTTGACCGGTCTCGAGGTGTACTTATCCTTAGTGACGCTAGATACACCTCCTCCTTTGGTTCTTTGATACTCATTTTGTCGTCTAAACGTATGGAAGGCATTGTAGCTTTGCATGGCTGGGGTGCTTTCTGCGGCTTTGGATCATATCTGGGTAACTGCATAGCTGTCAGCATCTTCCAAAATGAGGAGTGCTTCCAGGGAGTGCAATTTCTTGTTTAGACTTCTAGCATTAAGCAGCATTACCTTGAGTTTATCTAGAGAGGATTTTGTTATGTTGGGAGGTTGGTTATTTTGACACTGTCTAAAAAGGCATAATAGGGGTGGCTAATTCCTTTGCCAGTATCTGAATGCCTAGAGGAGACAGGTTCTGGCCATCTCTGCCAAAGCAGCATGGCCTGATGTCCATGTCTTCCCAGGCTGATGAATATTGGAGCCCCTTGGACTGACAACAGAAGCTAAACCAATTGTTAAAGTCAGTCATTTTTTGTTTGTATTGTGGCATCATCCTTGGAGAAGGTATAATGCAGCTTAAGGCTATGCTTATACCTGCCTGTGACACATAATCTGAGAGCTCAGTCATGTCTCTCTTCATATAGTCCAGTGAGGTATGTCTCAAGTCATTTACTCCCACATGGACTATGACGGAGTCATATCGGTACTTGTGGTTGAGTGACTTGACGGATCCTTGCACCTGACAGGCAGCTAACCATAACACACTCCTTATCCAGCCTGGTGAGAGGAACATCTGTGTATCTCACAATGGAGTCATCTATGACCAATACATTAGGTTTTGTGGTGTTAGGCCTTATGGGCTTATGTGTTGAAACACTGGTGTGTGTTATTATGTGTTGTGGTTGTTTTTTGAATTTTTATGTGCCAGTGGGTTTCATTTGGGAGGCTCTGATCTTTTGGTGTTATTAGTGAGTACATCCACATGTGTGGGTTTATGTATCATGTCCTTATTTAGTGTTGGAACTGTGTGTGTGCAGGCAATCTCTTTGGTATTCAATTTGTCCTTATGTGGGGGTGTTGCCTCTAATTTTATAATGTAACTACATCTCTCACATAAAGTATTTGTTTGTTTCAGGAATAAGTGGTTGTCAGTATACATGAGACAATTGCTACATTGCCTCAGGATGCCCATGTCTATCAAGCTGGCCAGAGAGTTGATGGCAAATTGCCTGTCCATGATATTAGGCTGTCACTGTATGTTTTTTTAGGGAAAGAAATGAGTTAATTTGACAGGACTGTGCTGGTAGTGCTGAGAATACAAGAATGACCTATGTTTTGTGCAGGCTAAGGCTGATCAGTAAGGCAATGCTGCTCAGTCTGCAGCTGAGTTGCTGCTAGAGCACCAGAAAAGCTTGGAAGGGTTTCACTGACAGCTGTTTAGGGAAAAATTGAGCTTCCAGGCTTTTGTGTACCAGTACTATTAACAACCTCTGCATGAAGAGCAGCACCACGCAATGCAAGGCTTAAATAAAATAGTTTTAAGCTAACTGCCAATCTGGAAAGCACACAATAAGCCTTTCACCGGCAGTCCCTAGGTTAGATCAGCACAGTTCTTCCACAAGCGTGCAGAAAAACATATTAATGTAGAATAGCTGGTTTGGAGCCCAAGTGTAACAAGACCACATAAACCACCTACAAAGAGCACTACAACTAACAGATGCAATGTAATAGAGTGCAATTAACTACTTAAAGCAGCAGTAGACAGTACAGTTTTTTGTTCTAATATAAAGTGCAAAAATAACAGCAAATAGCTTAAGAAACTGCATGAAGAGCAGCACCACGCAATGCAAGGCTTAAATAGGCTCAAACAGTTGGAAAGGCCAAAGAGGTTCCTAACAAAGATCATCACAATCTTAAAACCCCTAAGCTACCAGAAAAGACCAGAAGCACTAACCCTCTTTTCTGTGTCTTATAGGCTCCTCAGAGGAGACCTAGGCCTTGCCTTCTGAGTAACAAAAACCCAACAGTCTAGGATCTCTTGCACCTTCACAAGTCAAGCAGACCCACAAATGCCAGAACAAGGGATCTAAACCTACTTCAGCAGATATATAAAACAATGTAGCGAGAAAGATTCATTACACAGCATCTCCTCCACATCAGGAATAGACTTCCTTTGCAGATTATGGAGTATGATACTACATATATCTTCCTTCAAATGGGACCTGGATAATTTAATGGGTATTCGTAAGTTCACTTTGGGCTTGACTGGGCCTAGCCCTCCTAGAAAGGGGAGGTACTGTCTAGGGTAGGAGTTGGCAAGGCATAATGGTCACAAGACACAGTTGTGTTGAAGTTCCTTTAATCCAGTATGCATTTATGTTCTAAGACTTTCAGTATTTTAAATGTTAATGCTGTAACCAAAAATGTGACAGTAAAAATGATTTTTTCATGAAAATTCAAGGCGTCGAATATAAGATGGGAAAATGGTCAATGTAAGTCACTGAAAATTTTTTTTCTCTGTGGTAAGAAAAATAGCCAAAAACAGTGTTGAGGAAAATCATGTTAAAAATTGTCTTTAGCAAAGGGGTTAAAATGTGCTCTTATTAAAAGAAAAGAGAAAAGTATGCCAGAGGTATACTAATAGTTCCAAGAAATTCATGACCTGGAGTTTTGATACTTCCACGGGACTGAAAATATACCGGGCTGCATTCTTACCAGTGCCAGGTTTGCACTGGTAAGACTGGTTTGTCTGAGTCTCTACATAAACTGTTAAACCTCAGCCTTTCTACAGGGTTTGCTCCTGATACCTGGAGAACAGCCACTGTGACTCCCCTACACAAGTATGGTCCTTCTGCAGACCCGAGTAATTATAGACCCAACAGCTTCACAAGCCTTATATGCTATGCCATGGAACATATCATAATGGAACTCATTTAAGCAGACATAGGCAACCTAACTGATCTAGATTGCTTTTGTAAATGGCAGATCCTGTCTCCTTAATCTAGTAAGCTTCTTTGTAAAGGTTACACGGGCTGTGAACAGTGGTCATTCTGAGCACACTGCTTTTCTTGACCTTGCCAAGGCTTTTGACACTATCCCCCATACTGGTATTATTGAAAAAATTGACAAGTTTAATGCAAATACCTACATAGCCTGCTGGATTGCTAATTGTTAAGTTGTGAATGTTGCTGGTTCAGTTTCTGAATGTAAAATTGTAACTAGTAGGGTACCACATGGATCATTTCTAGGCCTTCTGCTGTTTGGCATTTCTTTTTCAGATATCCAAGCCAATATCCCAGAAGGGAGATTGTATACACTGATACAAAACAGGCTCCAGCAGTGTATCAAAAGTAGTCTCAAACTAAATGAAAAAAAGTGCAGCATATTAGCATTTGGAAAAAAAGTTGCTCTCAATTCATAAGTTATAAATGGTACTCCTCTTTAAACAGATACGATTATAAGAGACTTAGGTACTTACATGGTTAACTCTCATTTGATCATCATGTTTCCACCATAGTCAGGAAATCTTTCTGTCTGGCCCAGGGGATTTCCAAGGGAATATTTTCAAGATCCAGAGATGTTGTCCTATCATTGTACTCTTTCGTGATCAGACCCATCACAGAATACACTGCCCTGTTTGGTATGCACAAATCCAAGAATATTGCTCAATTGGAAAGACCTCAAAGATTTATAACCAGGAAAATTAAAGGTGTTAAATCTTTCAACTACCCAGAGTGGTTAGCATGACTCCCCTTATACTCAATAGCCTGCATGTTGCAGAGAGGTGACCTGTGTCTTGCTTTTCGAGGCACAAAAAACCCAGTCCTGTTTGACTTGCTGTTTCTTTGCAAAACCAGTGGCCCTACACACACCCCCACACTAAAGACTTAAATCTACAGCATCAAATAAGCAAGACTTGCTGGAGAGAGAGGTTCCTAGATCATATTCCTAGCCTATGAAGTAAGTTGCCAGTACAGGTCAAACAAAGTACTGTTTTGGCTACCTTTAAGACTAGGGTTGATGACTGGATGAGTAGACTTAAGGTTACACAAGGGTTATCATGTACAGCCCTGCTCAATTTGGGAGGTGAGCACTTGTATGTGCTTGAAAAGGGTCTGCTTAAGGTTTATCTGGCTAGGCATCTTAAGGTCCCAGTGATCACTTGCCTAGTATATTCCTATGTCACTTGATTTTTTTTCCAGATAATTAAATTAATTAGTAGGAGCACACTGGTTACAATGTTCTGCAGTAACTGTGTAAGTTAGTTATGCTGTGTGATAAGTTGTTTTCGTAGGTTTCTAAGAAATGAAGGTCTCATGGATAGTTTGCTGCTCTTCTTGTGTTGTATTTTTAACCATTTTAGTAGTGGAATGAGTTCCATCTTAAGATGTGTTAGTTTTATAGTACAAAGTTTTTTAGTTAATTTAGATTGTTGGAAATTGTCTGCTTTACTGGTAGTGCTGTTTTCCAAGTGGCTACTTGCTGTCAGTATTTTATTGTTTGTTCTTTTATTTCAACAGTTAAGAATTAACACCCCACAATGTTCAGAGCTAGTCCACAATAATACTGCCCACTCTAATTCAAATGAAATAGCTAATATCATAGCTGTCAAATTTACTACAAATTTTACATCACCCCATGCTTTTCAAATTCTTTACTCAAGAATTCTAGATAAAGCCAAACATAATGGGGAGCAAAGGCCCAAAATCAAGGACAGTTTTTAAATATTACCATAATTCACATAAAATGTAATAGAACAACAGGTTTTGAATCAGCATGCATTTTCAGAACAATAACAAGTATAAAACTCTAATTTCAAGAATTACTGATTGAATGTAATCCTGAATGATTAACCAGAAATAAAAATGAGGGATATGGCGCAAAAATCAAGGACATCAGGGACATTCTGCAAAATTCAGAGACAGTTGAGATGTATGTCCCACCCACGGTTATATCTATTCCACAGTCACAGTTACCACCATTAATTATTTATATGTTCATAGTTGTATATTAGGCTAATGACCACTAGGGCTCTTATAAACTGAGCCATGCAACCCAAATGTTACCCACAAATTTGATTTATTTAGGCGGCAATTTACTGACTGCCTCTGTCCATCAGAGATATAGGCACTAGACCAGGGCTAAATTTCATATTACCCATCCATTGGTTCAAGTTGCACTTAAATAGGGATAGGGAGGAACTTTTCTTCAAATGAAGAGGGAGCCTGTTCCAGAGAATGGGAATTCTCTGAGAAACATGTCTCTGTCCAACATGTCACACTTATGTCGGAAGCAAAATTTAGGTCTTTTAATCTAATCTTTCGATGCTGTTTGTTTTGTAGATGTGCAAACGGTTCATCAAAACAGGGACAGGGGATGCCTTGTATGCCAGGCGAAGATCCCTTCACAGAAATCTGTATGATACTGAGTAAAGAGACAAGGCTTTGAGGTTTTCAGCATGGGACATTGTGTTTACCCCCTGTATTATTTTTGTAAAGAACCTTTATGGACATTCCAGTTGCTGCAAGTGCCTGGTCAGTGACATACCAAAGGGGGCATTATACTCTTTAATGCTTCTGATGAGGGCCAAGTACAGTGGTATGATGACCTGTCTGGACCTAGATGCCATGTCCTTGCTTATGAGTTGAGTGACACAGAAGTATTTTCTTACTTCCTTGGGCACATGTTGGTCAAAGGCAAAGTTAGTATCTACATGAGTTCCCTGATCCCTGACTAATAAATCAACTGTTTGTGATGTTTTATCGATGACTTCATTACCCATGGTGGCCAACTTCCCAAAAGATGCTATAATACATTTCTTGGTACTGAGTTTTAAGCTATGGCTTTGGTACCAGGTGTTTATCTGTGTTAGACCTACCTGAAGAGTATTCTCATCTTGTGGGGGGGGGGGGTCAGTGACTGCTGTCACTTTGCAGTCATCTGAGAACTTGGTTAGTCAGAGGCCTTTAACATTGGCTTTGACATCTGAGAAATAGATGCCAAAGAGGAGTGGACCTGGCACAGAACCCAGGGGGTCTCCACTGGTAACTGTCCTCTATGTGGAGGTGGTCTCACCCGTTCTAACCTCCTGAGTTCTATCAGTGAGCCAGCTAGCTATCCATTGTGTAATAAAGGGGTTTATACCTAGTTCCATAAGTTTACTGATAATAACCAAGTGAGGTATTGTATCAAATGCTTTATGCAGATCTAGGGAGGTAGCATGCACAGTTTTCCCATCATCCATTGCCTTAGTGACCTTTTAAAAGAAGTTGACCAGATTCAGTAACTGTGACCTACCTTTGACATAACCAAACTGGAAAGGATCCATTGTCTGGAGGTCTCCTATGTCCTTGTTGATAATTTTCATGATAATTCTTTTGATGGCTTTGCAAATAAGATTAATCAGTCTAATGGGTCTGTAGTTTCCAGGATCTGTTGAAGGTCTTCCCTTATGAAGGGAGATGACTGTTGTAGTGCTCCATTCACATGATACAAAGCTTGTTTTAAGACTGTAGTTAAATAATGACTCCAAGGATCCTGATAAGTCATATTTTAGACTGTTCAGGAGACATCCTGGAATGTTACTGTGGCCCATTGAGGCCATGTTTATTGGCTTTAGTGAGCGCAGCCAGTACACTCTTCCTAGTAACAGTTGGAGGGGATGTGTTTGAGTGTATTTTGGGGGAGCTGGTTGGGGGTGAGAGGGGATAAAGCTGGAAATGAATTTTTCCACTAACAGATTCACTGTATCATCAGGCTCAGTGAATGTGGCACCATTGACTACTAGTTCAGCACATCACTATGTGCTGTCCTTGAGGTTCCTGGCATAGCTGAAGAAGGTATTATGGTTATCTTTCACCTGGGAGGCTATATTAACCACAAAGTTGGCTTTACTTTACCTAATTAGTCCTCTTACCTGCCTACTTAGTTTGATGAGAGGGTTTTTATATTTATGGGAATTAGTCTTCCAGATTTTTGCCATAATTTTTTTTCCATTTGTTATGTATCCTGTTTAATTTGGGATGCCACCAGGGCAGTTTATTTCTGGGGTTAGTCCTGGACTTACTCCTGGTAAGTACAGCAGTCTCTATGCAGCCATTAACATGGTTATATATAATTTATGTGAGAAATTCAGCATAGGCTGCTGTGTTCCTGGGGTTTGGTTGGGCATTGAATTTTGACAAACCCTCACTTAATAAAAGGTAATTTGCCTTGTGATAGTTCCTAACTGTTATTGGTTTTAATGGGATTACAGAGTTGGTTTTGACTTTGAAGGAAGCAGCTTAATAGTCAGACCTTACCAGGAAGGATGAGACATGGGGTTGGGGGGATGTGTAGCATATTTGTGAGAACAAGGTCCAGTGTGCTGGAGCCTCTAGTAGGTGTATACACTGTTTAATCAACAGTGTTTTTATTTACAAAATTCAGGAAACTCTGTGCCTGTAGATTTGAGACTGTGTAGGACTCTCAGTCTACAGAGGGATAATTAAATTCTCCCATGAATAGGGTTTAGGTTGGATGGTAAGTGTCTCCAGCAGGTCCAAGTATGCACTGTCAGCTTCTTGGAACATGGTGGGTGACCTATAACTGGTTAGGATATGATACAGGATTTTGTCAGTGGTGATCTGCATGTGGAGGAACTCCAGCATGTCATACTGTTTAACCACCTGTGTGGTATGCGTTTTGCTGATGTATATTGAGGCACCTTACCTTTAGTCCTTGTGTGTGCAGCTACTGGTCTAAAAGTGTGGAAGGCACTTAAACCTTGCACTGCTGGGGTATACTCTGCTGCTTTAAACCATGTCTTATTAACTGCACAGATGTCTATATTTTCAAGCATGAGGATGGTTTGGAGGGACTGTAGTTTTTTATTTATGCTCCTGGCACGGAGCAGTAACACTTTGAGATTTGGCTGAGCTGATTTTACGTGTTGCTTGTTTTGTCAATTTGGCATTGCCTAAAAAAGGCACTCTGGAGGTGGATAAAGTTTTAGCTTTTTGAAAACCTAGAGGGGAAAGGTGCAGACCCTCCTTGGCAAAGCAAGGTGGTCTGTTAACCATATCCTCCCAAGCTGGCAAATATTGGATCCCCTTCGAATAACACCAGAAAGAGAACCAGTTTAAATCAGTCATTTTTTGCTCATATTGTGGCATCATCCTCAGTGACGGTAATATGCTGCTCAATGCTAGGCTCAAACCTGCCTGAGACACACAATCTGAAAGCTCTATAATGTCTATCTTCATATAGGTCAGGGAGGTACATCTCAGGTCATTTACACCTACATGGACTATGATGGAGTCATACTGGTACCTGTGGTATACTGACTTGAATGCGTTTGTGATTTGATGGACCATGGCTCCAGATAAGCAAATAGCAGTTATTTTCTCCTTGTTCAATCTGCTTAGGATGAAAACTAAACAATGAGCCCTCTGCCCAATAAGATGACAACACTGTGTGTGTGTCCTTTTGTATATTTCCCAACTCAGATAGACCAGGCAAATACTTCCTGCCACAAGATGAATAAACCCAGTCCTCCTAATTTAAAACACAATAGAAGAGACCCACAAGTTCAGTGCTGCCACAAACCAATTAAACAGCTAGCTAGAAATCCCTTGGCTGAATACAATTCCAAGACAGTCTTATAGCAGTAACAGTGAGAGGAAGAGCATTTTTAACAAAAATACAGCGAAATGCACACATAAAGGCAGGAAACAGTAGTGGTCACTCAAAATAACTTACGCAAGTGCAATTTAGCAGTCAAAGATGCTTAACCTTGCTTGGGTGATACTGAATATAAGTAAAAGGCTTCAGGAATGCAAGCTAGGACACCAGACTTTGCTGAGCTCTAAGAAAATGAGCAAGAGACAGTATATAGTAAAGGTTTACTCAAGAACAATACTGCTTTGTTGGGTGAGCACTCAGCATCATAGATCTATGAAAAACAGTGGGTGAGAAGAGTAAAACAAATAGCTTATACTACAGGCAATAACAGCAAAATCCTTAGCAAGGTAAGTGCACATATCTAGGAACACTTTTTAGACATGACCAGAACTTGAGGCATTCACAAATGGAGAAATACTAACAAGAGACTGGTTTCATTACACAGAAATTGTGCAGCATAAGCATATTTTTTAGGGGTATTAGTTCCCCTGCATTCCCTCCCCAATCCTCCTACCATACCTCTCAAGCACTTATTGCAAGAAATCTGGACAAAGCCTAAAATAATAGGGGAACAAAAGCCCCAAAATTGGGATAGATTTTACATATTTCTCTTATAATCTTCTGCAAGTATGAAGTCTGAAACTAGAATGTATGTCATTATTTAGTGACTTCAATCCTCAGTGATTTGCTGGAAAACCAAAAAGTTTATGAGAAACAGACCAAAAATATGAGGCAAAAATACCTACTACCTGTATATTACAATTAAAGGGGTCACACACCCACACATCCTTGAGGTGAAAGGGTAGTTCATATTCCATGCTCTCCATGGTCGTGTACTTTCAAGTAATATTTGTAGTAAGGGGAGCATTAGGACTTTCCCTGCACTCCTGCAGATGTAATGATCATTACTGCTGTTTGATTCAGATAATCTGATGGGTCAATTACTTTTTTTTCATTTTATTTTTCTAAAATTCTGTTCAGTGACATATCATGTGCATGTATATTTATATATACATATATGTAATTACCAGCACAATAGACCATTTTTTTGGGGGGGGGTGTGCTCAGGTTGCTGAGGCACAAAATAGTCTCCTTGAACATGTTAAGAGGTCAGAAATGATGCACTTCAGAAATGCCTTCAGGATCTTCTGGAGGCAGGTTTGAGTGTTTTTCCCTAGGATCAGCAGCTGTCAAAAGGTAGGGAATGAAGAAGAGTAAGCAAACAGTTGATTTTCTGTTGTCAGATTTGGTTTCTTTAAAATATAGCAGCCTGCACTGCTGTTGTATGTATTTAA
This sequence comes from Protopterus annectens, assembly GCF_019279795.1. Taxonomy (NCBI): domain Eukaryota; kingdom Metazoa; phylum Chordata; order Ceratodontiformes; family Protopteridae; genus Protopterus; species Protopterus annectens. The sequence continues at coordinate 1,950,834,718 of NC_056726.1, forward strand.
TGCAGCCTGTACATGCTCTGCATAGTTGTATTTTCTCTGAGCTAATGTTAACTATAATTGTTATGTTTCCTGCTAGCTGTCATAAAGTACATAACTTCATCTATGATGTCTTTTGCTAAGACAAGATTCTTTGGAAAGTATGGTTATGGTGTTCACATTAAACGTAATATGTCTTGTCAGAAATAAAACACATGCACCTTATTGTAACTCTCAATGATGAATGTCAACTGCTTGATAGAAACTATGATGAGTAAAATGAGCCATGCAAGTATTGCAGGACAGGCCATATGGTTGGAAATTTGTTATAAATTTCTGCAGACATGAAGCTTCTGTAATTTCTGTAAACAACAAGAGAAAACAAAAGGTTTTAAAATTTAACCTTTGTTGATAGTACATTTAAGATGAAAGATTATCACTGTTATACTGGGTTGTAATGAGAGGGCTAATTTATTGTGAAGTATTACTTTAGCCATGTAAATTCATCTCTCTATAAGCTGTTATACCTAACTCAGAAGAATCGATAAAAATAGAATTCCCACGCACACATGAGATTACTTCATTCTTACCGTGATGCCTTTCTTCCCACTGGGATCGTCTGTTTACTGAAGCATATGTTTGTTTTTTCCTTTCATTAGTTCTCGTTTGATATTATGTATGACTGAATCGCTTTTTTGTTTTGCATTTTCTTACAGAGTATCAGTGGCAGCCTCCCAGCACCCCGATATATGTATGACCCATCAAGCTTCACATTCCGTCCTCTTAGCACCTTGAATCCACGGAGTCCTGTGGGCCCCCTTGAAGAATCATCACGTGCCTATTGAAGGAGAACATTGGTGTTTATTTATTTATTTTTTGTTTCTTGCTTTTTTTTTTTTTAATTAAACAAACCAGGAAATGTAACAATCCCTCAGGAACCTACGGGACTTTAATCAGGAAGTGAAAATTGAAGATTACAAAAACATGCAATAATAGACAATTCTGTAACACATGCAATTTGCATTTTGATTTTCTAGGGAATATTAAAATGCTGACTCACAAAATGAAAAAAAGGCAAATCAAGAACATGCTTTGAAGAAGTGGACGATGTGACTGAATATGACTTAAATATTTCTTCTGTGTTACAGAGAGGATTGCATACACATTGTTAAAGCAACACCTCTGTCTGTGGCTACAGAGTGGTTTCTCTTACAGTAACTTTATTCTTTCTCTCTCTTAATGCAACACCTTAATATTGCTAAGTAGAGACAAAGTGCTTAATGCAATTTCTCACTGTAAGGAAATTCATTGATTACTTAGTATTTCCCACTGTTGTTCAGGTATTGAAATGAGCAACAATTTGTATTAGTCTCTAAAACAATATTATCAGCTTCTGTCAGTGTGTTTGTATATTCATTAACAATCACTTCTGTTGCATAGACCTTCCTGCATTTCAGGGAAAGTATCTAACTGAATGCCTTACAAAACATCTTTAATCTGTTTATAATATCCAGGATTGTATTCCTAGAAGCACAGGCTATGCTTGTGTTTGTAACATGTACTGTATATGTGTCACAAGTGATAGTTTTGGTGCACGCAACTTCCTATAGTTCTGTTGATTGTGTTTAAATGGGAACTCTGGGATTTAATTAGAGTAAACAAAGTAATTAATGACATGCAGATGCACTTTTCATCATACGCAGGATTTTCTGAATAATGGACTGGGCTAATGGTGTTCATGTGAATTTGGGGCATGTCTCATGGAGACTGATATTTGAAGTAATGTCCCTGTATTGTACCTCTCCCTCCTCTGGCTTTGAGGTGGTTATAGAGTATGAAATGGAAATAATTTCTGTCTTGTGCTGCTAACATGTTAAGGTTACGTACCAGAAAACTTTTTTTAAGCATTGTAATCAGCCGGTAGCTCCTTGATTTGGTTTTGACTTGCACATTTTTTGTTCTTACTCATTTGAAGATTGTTCCCTATGTGAATATAATGAAGGCTGAAGGGCTGTTTATAGTTTGCCATTTGCAGGTCCTATGAAGCTGAAGGTTGTACTGTTCTGGGAACAGTAGATCATAAACTGCCAAGCCACTGAAAACAGCTTGAAACTAGGTCTTGTACAGTAAAGCACTTTATAAATGATGAAATAATTAATGCCCTGGGCTGGGAAATGCAAGCCTATTAAAGAGGTGCATTATGCTTTTAGGCCATATCCTTATGAAGTGTTGCCTGTTTGTAAGAGATTTTGCCTCAGTGTTTATACAGCACTTCTAACACTACATTAATACTCTTGCTAAAGGATAGGTAAGGAAATTTGGCTTGTGTTATGTATACCTGAGATTTTTTTTTTAATGTGGATTTTTTCATGAAAAATAGCTGTTATTAAAGAGATACATAAAATATGATGTAGACAGTAAAACAAAATCTTCATACATCTGTTTTGAGTCACCCTTTGCCTGTACCGTCATTGGCTGCTTTTTCAGTGGCTGCAAGGTTGGATATAGCTATGTCATACCGTTCACCTGCTTATAACAAGCAGGAAGGTAACCAAACTCAGATTTAGGATACTTTTCTGCTTTCTTCAGAGATTCATATGCTCATTAACATGTTAGATAAGCACTGATTCTCCTATAGTTTTTCATTCCTGGTGTAACCCCAAATTAAGTATAAGGCTGGTGATGAATTTGTGGCATGTATTATTTAAAAGTACTGCTATTACTGTTTATCACTTCCTAATGTTTCTCTAAAAGTGACAACTTCTGTATTTTGTACTATGATTGATTATGGTGTTATTTTCATGGAGGAAGGGTAAAATGACATGAAACAATCACTTTAACTGAATGAAGACCAGGCTGACAGTCTTGTTTCACTGGAAGGTGGTATAAGTCATTACCGACTTTTAGGGTTTTGCCTGGAACAGGATGATTCCTTGCATGTTTCTTGTTAAACATCTAGTAACAAGGTGACTGCTCTTAAGCCATACCGTGTAATTTTAAGTATTGCTGCTTGCTGAATTGGATAATTTTCTTCTGCACTTATGCAATAGCTATAGGAATTTAAGTTTTCATGCTGTATTGTTGACCATTATAAAAATCTTAAGTACAGATTGCCCACAATGTACAAGGGGGTTCTGTTCCAGCAACCTTATTGTAAGCTGAGTTTGTCTGCAGTTGAAAATCCTAACACTGTATTGTGCAATACAGTATGATATGAACACCAAAGATGTGTACATACTTAATGTGTACAAATGCCACATTATGAGCATTGTAAGCCTGGATGTTCATAAGTCGCCTGTCATAAGTTGAGGACCTGCTGTGTAGCTCAGTAGTTTAAGACAGTAAGGTACAAACAGACCGGCCCTTTAGTCATGAATCTGATTTGGCAAATGTTCACTTACCAACTGTCACTGCACCTGACCAGCACTCCTATGTCACCTCTGAAAACATAAAAGTGACTTTTGCACAAGTAAAGTAAAAATGAAATTCAAATCTCTAATTTACCATTTCAGCTTTGCAGCTCTTTTAGCAGTGAAGGAATGGAATTGTATTTCATGTTTATTTCAGTATACCAGCAATAGACATTTTAGTGAATTTTACTGCAAGGTTTATAATTCTTTGCCTTGTTGAGCTACGTGAAATCTTCCTTTCCAAATACCTCTTCATACTTTCTCAAAGGATTAGTAGGCAGGCTGTCTTCAGTATCCCAGGTGAGTATGGCTGACCATTATCAAAGATGGCAGTTTTAGAGTGTGTTGAGTCACCTCTCTAGTTGCCTTCTTTTGGAAAATGAGATGGCTACAAATACTGTGAAATCCACATTGCCTTTAAGCTTTACTTGGTTAGCCCAGCAGCAGAAAAATGTTCTCAAGATATTGCTCATGAAACTGGTACCATATTGTCATGGTCATGACTATAACCATTACCAGTACAGATTGCTTTGAGAAGACATGTGATTTGTACATCTTCTTTTCCCCCTCCTGTTTGACACTGGTGTGACAACAAGGGTGGTCATTATTATCTTTGCTAGTTTTGTGCTCAACAGCCTTAAATGACATCATCAGAGGATCAGAAATCTTCTTGAGTGCATTAAGCAGTTATCACAAGCATTTGATGATGTCATGGACCTTCCAAGATTATGTTGTCAGACCTCAGCTTAATAACATGCATGACTAGCTCAGACACATTAAGGATAAACTTATTGTAGGATAATATCTTAGAACTTCAGAAAGCAGATAAACTATCTTGACATTTCAGGAATTAAGTCTTCACAGTGAGTCCTTTGCTCCCACGGTTAAAACTACTATCATAGTCAGAGCATGTGCTCTTAATACTTAATCTTTAGAAATGTACCACCGTTACAGCCTATGTATTCTTTTTATGTGTTAATGCACATAATAAGAGGTGAGGTGTGTGCTTATTTTCAGTTTTCTGGGTGAAGGAGATGACTCACAAAAGGTGATCTTGATTCTGCTGTTAATTAGTACAAGTAATGGAAACACATGTTGAAGTGTCAGTGCTCAAAACTGCCATTCATATGGAACATTCTAGAATTATATGAATGGCATGGTAGCTAGAAAGCAGTGACTCCAGAATACACTAGTTATAGACACACACACACACACACACACACACACACACACACACACACACACACACACACACACACACACACACACACACACACACCTTATAAGAAAGAAGGGTAGGAAGTAAGCTGAGGGGATCTAAGGAGCTGTGCATTTTTTTTTATTTCTGTAGTAACTCAAGCAAACCTCTAAATCATTCATAATGCCATTGGCATAGAGACACTTAAAAGAATCCTTTCTTTATACAATGGTTAGCAAGCTTTTGGTGCTTTGTGTCCACACACTATACCTTTACATGGTAAGAGGCACACATGTCCCAAAGATCCTGTGGTGTTTTTAGCAGTGCACATTTCAGAGCTTCTGTCTGTTGTTGGAAGGTCCCTTTATTTGATGCATAAAAAAATATAATCTTCAAGGGATACCTGCAGTCACTAGATCACAAGTCAGGACCGCCACAGGTGCTATTTCTTTTTTTAATCTGTGACTAGAATATGACACTGATTCTTGCTCATGTATGAAGTCAGAGTAAACTTTACAGATCAACACAGAGGAAAAAGTGCATATCACTGCACGAAATTTCAATACTCAGGCTTGTACCGTAAGAATGACAGTTTAAAGAAGAAAGATAGATTAAATTAATAAAAATTTAAATAGCAAAACTAAAAATCAAAATAAGATATTAAAAAATGATGTAAAAAATCAAAAGCGTTTTTACAGCAGAAACAAAACAAATACAACAACAGGAACAGACTTAGTAAAGGTATAAGGATATACACTATAAATAAATAAAAGAGGCACACATGTAAAACTTACCTAACACCAATGTATGCTATAAACATACAGTCTGCAGTTTTCATACTGCAGATAGAGATGTATAAAATGAGCTTTGCAGAGAGTTATGTAAATAACAATGACACATTGCATATAACTAATGTTTTATCCATTTAGCGGGTGGGAAGAAGCTGTTATGGAATCTGGATGTCCTCATGTAATGCTTCTGTAGCACTTCCTTGTTGGCAGGACTTTGAACCTTCCATAAGACGGAGGGTGTATATCCCTCAGTAGTTTTCGGACTCTACTATAGCATCGGTTTGAATATATGTCCTGTAGGGATTGTAGGTTGGAGCCAATGATTTCTGTGGCTTAATGATCTTATCCAGTGCCTTCTTATCAGCTTGAGAGCAGATCCTTACCAGACAACGATGTTTTCAGTACGCTCTCAGTTGTGACTGTGTAGAAGGTAAGTAGGACCTGTGGGGGGAGGTTAGCTCTGTGAAGTCTCCTAAGAAAGTAGAGATGTTGTTAGGCTCTCTTTATAAGGTAGGAAGTGTTTGTGGGCCAACTTAGGAATTGCGAGATATGTACCCCTAGGAATCTAGTGCTGTTTACGCTCTCCACTGCAGCACCATTGATGATGATAGGGGTGTGTTGCTTATACTCCTTCCTAAAATTGATGATGATTTCCTTGGTTTTCCCAACATTTAGTGCTAAGTTAGTGTGAGTGCACCAATGAATGAGTCGGTTCACCATCGCCATGTAGGTCCCCTCATCTTCCTTCTTGATAAGACCGATTACTGTGGTGTCATCTGCAAATTTGATGATTCTGTTTGACTGATGTGTAGCTGTGCAGTCAAGTGTTAGAATTGTGAAAAGAAGTGGACTGTGTATGCAACCTTGTGGGACCCCGTGTTTAGGGTGATGCTGTTTGAGTGATGTTTTCCTGCTCAAACTATTTGTGGCCTTTCAGTCAGGAAGTTGAGGATCCAGTTGCATATTTTATCTTCTATGCCTAGATTACTCAGCTTAGACATCAGTTTTTGTGGAATTACTGTATTGAAGGCAGAACTGAAGTCTATGAACAGCATGGATACATAACAGTCCTTATTTTCTAGGTGGTCCGAGTTGAGAGGGAGTGTTAAGGATATGGCATCCACAGTAGAATGTTTTGGCCTGTATGTGAATTGTAAAGAATTAAATGTATCAAGTAGGAAGGATTATGTGATCCTTGACCATTTTTTCAAAACATTTCATCACTACTGAGGTAAGTACAATTGGCCGGTAATCATTTAATAATGCTAGAGATGTTTTTTGGGCTAGGGATGATGTTGGTGGTCTTAAAGCATTTGGCATTCAATCATATGACTCACCAATGCTGTAAAAAGAAGCTCAAGCACTTTAACAGTGTTCAACATTTGCAGTGATGGAGGAACCTATTGAAAGAACTGCTAGCAGGAATGCAGTTGCAGAAGGTCAGTGATCCAGAGTTTAGGTTAAACTGCAAACCTGGATTAACTCCACAATCCTGTTTTGGCATCCAGTCCTTCAACTATAGTATCTTTATCCTGGGGCATGATGTCACCACCCTTAGTCTCATTAGCAGATATATAAAATCAGAGTAGCTCCCTATGATACCTACTGTTTAGAATGAGGCCTAGAATCCAGATTAATCCCTATCATACGCAAGTAAGGTAACATGAATGACCAGTTCATTTACATCGCTACCACTTTGTTTCTGCTAGGGAAATCATTTCATACATACCCCAGCATCTTTCTGATTTATTCAGCAGGCTGCTGATCCTTCTACTGCCGTATGGCAGGATACCTATGTAAATGTCAACAGAGTATAAGGTGCAAGTCAGATAGCAAGTGTAGATGGGCAAAAGAGACATGGTATGAACATCTTGGTACAGAGAAAAGGATAGGGCAGATGCAAGAGAAACATTAAATGATGCATCAGTGGCACAGAGTGTGTGTAGAGGGCTGCGGCATTATTTAGAAATTAAGGTTTTTAGTGAACAGAGGGCATGGAGTGATTCTAAAATCATGTAATTGTAAAATGATGTGAGGAGTACTGAAAAGCTCATGATAAATGCTTGGAGTACAATTCTAGTGAAAGTGGTGAGGGCAAATACAGTGGAAGTTCTTAAGACTGTAAGAGACAAGTGCAGCAGTAATCTAACTGCAGCAATATGAAGCTGAAACCAGACACAGCCGAGAATCTATAAGTAGTTGTAGGGAAGTGGTTATAGCACATCAATTAAGCACCTGCCTCTAAAACTGAAGGCCTGGTTCTGTGTATTTCATTAGTTTGTGTACTGGGGTGCCATTAGACATTCAAGCATTTCACTTGCAGTGTTTATCTTTATGCATAAAGCACTTTGAGTTAAAAAGAGCAATATATAACTAGACTATCTTCTGTCAGGTTTTAGAATCTGTCATTCAGAATGTGCCAGTATTGCTAAGTTAAAAAGAATGTAGCTTTCTGTGAATATATCTGCTCCAACTATAAGGCAGTATGTGTTTGTTAAATTGACTTTCTTAGATATCTAACCACCATTAGTTACAAACAGAGTCTGTAAGTGCTTTACAGTCACTGTGGGTCATGTCCACCTTAGCATTGTAAATGTTGGAGAGCAAGATATCAGCCTTTGTCTTCCAGTATGATTGATATAAAGTTTGGAGCATAGTATTTTGACCAATTAAAAGGAATTAGATACAAGTTATTCATTTAGAGTATTGAAAAAAATGTAAAAAATTGAGTTATTGAAAAAATAAGTATATTTATTAGTAAAATGAATGTCCAAAAACCCAACAGTGCAAAGTCCACAAATAAATGCTAAAAAAGCACTGTCAATGCCAGGAACTGCTTTATAAAAACTTTTATTCCACGAACAATTCACAGATTGAGCGCTTTCATCCCCTCCTGGGGATTTCATCAGAATCTGCCATATTACATTTTCATCCCCTTTATATACCCTACCCATTTCTGATGTCATTCTTTAATTTATAAAACAATTAACATTTAAAAAAATAGCTCCCATTTGACTATCTTGCACATACCAAGCAATACAATTCCTACTAATATATTTCTAAAATGTAATTCAAAACATTCATTGAAACACTACATGTAATAAAATGAACTATTATAGTTCAGTAAAATGTTTTTAAATCCATAAACTAATTAAAACAACATAAAGTGGATTTTTACAGGCTTTAATTATACTGTTCTGCCTTTTTATTCAACACTGGCTTAATAGAAATGATTTCATTCAAACCTGGGGGCATACTGGCTTGTAACTTAATTTGCCATTTAGTCTCCCTTTCTTCAACATAATTTTTATAATTTCCTCCCCTTGGGTTTCTTAGGACTTTCTCCAAAATGCAGAACTTAAATTCATTACATTTATCGGACAGTTGAATATGCCTAAAGAGAGCATTATTAATATTCTGCGTCTGAATTTGGTAACCATGTTCGTACATCCTGTCCCTGAGTCTCCTTTCGGTTTTCCCTACATAAAACCCTGGACAGGATGTACACATGGCTAAATATACAATTCCCCTTGTTTGGCAATTCCCTTTAACTGGTCTAATAGTTGTCTTTAGATCATTCCCTAATGTAATATATTTTTCTTGACAAATAAACATACATTGGGAACATGTTCCACATCTATTTGTCCCTGTTCTATCTTGACTTTTCATGTTCTCATTCTCAAAATTCCTTTTTAAATTCCATCCTACCTTATATACAAAATTAGGGTTCTCTCCCCCTATATCCCATAACTTAGGATTATTTTTAAGTATAACCCAATTCTTTTGTATAATTTTTCGAACCTCATTTGCTTTCTGTCCATAGGGTATGACCATTGCTTTTTCAAACTTCTTCGAAGAAGTTTGAAAAAGCAATGGTCATACCCTATGGACAGAAAGCAAATGAGGTTCGAAAAATTATACAAAAGAATTGGGTTATACTTAAAAATAATCCTAAGTTATGGGATATAGGGGGAGAGAACCCTAATTTTGTATATAAGGTAGGATGGAATTTAAAAAGGAATTTTGAGAATGAGAACATGAAAAGTCAAGATAGAACAGGGACAAATAGATGTGGAACATGTTCCCAATGTATGTTTATTTGTCAAGAAAAGTATATTACATTAGGGAATGATCTAAAGACAACTATTAGACCAGTAAAAGGGAATTGCCAAACAAGGGGAATTGTATATTTAGCCATGTGTGCGTCCTGTCCAGGGTTTTATGTAGGGAAAACCGAAAGGAGACTCAGGGACAGGATGTACGAACATGGTTACCAAATTCAGACGCAGAATATTAATAATGCTCTCTTTAGGCATATTCAACTGTCAGATAAATGTAATGAATTTAAGTTCTGCATTTTGGAGAAAGTCCTAAGAAACCCAAGGGGAGGAAATTATAAAAATTATGTTGAAGAAAGGGAGACTAAATGGCAAATTAAGTTACAAGCCAGTATGCCCCCAGGTTTGAATGAAATCATTTCTATTAAGCCAGTGTTGAATAAAAAGGCAGAACAGTATAATTAAAGCCTGTAAAAATCCACTTTATGTTGTTTTAATTAGTTTATGGATTTAAAAACATTTTACTGAACTATAATAGTTCATTTTATTACATGTAGTGTTTCAATGAATGTTTTGAATTACATTTTAGAAATATATTAGTAGGAATTGCATTGGTTGGTATGTGCAAGATAGTCAAATGGGAGCTATTTTTTTAAATGTTAATTGTTTTATAAATTAAAGAATGACATCAGAAATGGGTAGGGTATATAAAGGGGATGAAAATGTAATATGGCAGATTCTGATGAAATCCCCAGGAGGGGATGAAAGCGCTCAATCTGTGAATTGTTAGTGGAATAAAAGTTTTTATAAAGCAGTTCCTGGCATTGGCAGTGCTTTTTTAGCAAGTATATTTATTAGCATTTTAAACAATGGTATGCATTGTCCAGAACAGGACAATGCTGCATTAATACTTTGGGAAATTCTTTTATGCTTGCCTCACTGTAATTTGCAATGATCTAGATCTACAAGGGACTTGGCCCTAGTTAGTTAAATGAAAACAGCTTCTGCAGACCCCATTTAAAGTAAAGTCAGAGAATTCACAGTAACCTAGTTTTTAAAATTGTGTTTGTATTGGAGGCAAAGCCCCTTGCACCTCCTAATTATAATCAACTCCAAGATAACTGCACTTCTGGGAAAAGGAGATTCCCTCTGTTGCAGCAACCATCATCACACTGAATCCCTTTTGGCCAAGTTTCCGGAATGCACATTCACAAACCTGGTCCATTTTCATTTATTTAACTCCCACACATGATTCTTCCTGTTGTAGTTGGTCATGTCTAGACAGAATGAACTGCTTCTTCCTGGTCTGTTAGTACTTTTATAAATAGCAAGCAGGCCCATGTGTGTCTAGCTGTGCACATATCTCCCCTTCTTTACATTTGACGTCTGAATTGTGCTAACTTCGGTTTTGGTCAGTACTCTATTCTGCTGCCAGCTTGTAAGGTTGTCAGTGAAGTGACTTTCTAAGAACACAAGAACAAGGTACTGCAAAGGGTCAGTCTTTTTCATAAGTCTCTGTAGAATTCTGGTGTCTTCCATGTGCTTCTCACAAGGGCACACATCTGGCTGTGGAATGACTAAATGAACATTGTCCTTAGGTGTAATTTTTTGAAGAGCCTTTTTCTCCTGCCAAAAAGTCGGGTTCAGAAATTGTTACAGTGATGCTTCATTGAACTCTTAAACAGGAGCATAGCTCCATGGAATTCATAGTCTGAATCTTGAATGTACTTCAACATTTAAAAACATCTAGTAGTGCCTTGCCTCTTTCAAATCTATGTATCCCATTAAATATTGCTGCCAGTAGGATGCAGATCAGCTCTTGGGCAGTATATTTTATAGACTGCTATAAATAACTGTAAAGTGGAGTCAGTGAAAAGAATTGTATAGCCTATCTAGTCAGTCCAAATGTATAAGTTGATGTATTTTATTTGTAAGGTTTGTTTTAAAAGTAGAGTACTTACACAAAAAATCCATCATTAAATAAATTAATCAAAATGTATCAGTAAATAGGTTGTACTGGATTATGTAGGTACTGAATAAGATATATCACAAGAAATGTAAAATCATAACGTCTTACTTAGGAGGTGTTGTCTGTGGTACATCTTTCAGCAAAAACTGTGTGTCCTGCAGCTGCTAAAGACTCATTGTACTCTTAGGTTACTCTGTTTGTTCATTAGCCGTTGAGTGTATGGATAGAGATATTCAAAGGCAAGAGGTCAGACTGATCTCTAATAGGCCCATAATGGGCAAACTTTGGCTTGCGTAAGTATTTTTCCTGCACCATAGCTGTAGCCATCAGGATGCATCATACATGGCTGCAGATTTAGAAGTGTACAGCAGACATATGCAAATGTTTTGCAGTATTTGTTTTCTAAAAGCTATTGAAAATGGAAGGCCATTTCAGCATGTCTGAAAAGTTGAGTACTATTGAAGATTCAGTGGTAGCATTTCAGATGGACTGAATCTAAGTAAAATGGCTTCCAGTTTAGGTATTTTCTGTCACAACAATGTTCATCACACTAATCACTGCTGCAGTAGCCTTAGCTTTATCAATTATATCTTGCACAGGATATAGTAGTCGGCCAGCTTACAAAGCTTTAGGGCACCTTCCATGTGCCCACATAGCTTGAGCTGAGCTGACTAAAAGGGTTTGGACATCAAGCCCTTTAGAGATTTCCTGATGCTGAAGAATATCCTCTTCGGAATCTTTTGAGGATTAACGTTTGGCTTGTGCTGATCCTTTGCTGGGCAGATAAGTTCCCTTTGGGGAAAACCTTCCCTTTAAAAAAAAACTGTTTATTAATACTTTCCTGATCAGGAAACTTCTTTCAAAGCAAGAAGCTGCCTGTTACAGAAGGAATTTCCAGAATCTTCACCCATTCCTCCAATTTTGTCCAGAGTCAAATCGTGGTTAAATGGGTTTCTAGGCAAGGTAATGGACTTTTTCTCCCCAGTTACAATAAAACACTGTTCAAACCCATCAGTTGGCATACTGTTTTCTTTTGTAGTTTTACATGATCACAGAGATTTAATTTAAAACTATTATTTTAAATTTGACAGCAGAAACACTGACAGACATTTGCTAAACAAACAGTTTCACAATGAAAACAGACAGCATGCGAAACAGTAAACGTCTCTTACAATGAAACTTACATTTATTGAAAATGCATCTAGCAACAGATTAAATTATTAACCATTCTGGGATTCATAGTCAAGTGGTATACAGTGAAAGAATTCAAAAGTCAAATGTGGAATATATTTAACAGCTTGGGACAGCTCAGTGCATGCAAATGTCCCTTTACAGGGATAGCCCAGGAGCACTAACTGATAAAGTAACTTGGTCAGAGTCACACAGTAGCTCTAAATGAGCTACTTCCTGTAGTCAAGGGTTCAGGGTTTAAATCCTTCACCCCATTTGACTACTGTGTGAAACTGAGCAAGTCAATTAACTAGCCAGTACTCCTGTGATCTGCTGAATTAAAATAAAAGGATCAAGTTTTTGTTTCTGAGAAAGAATAATTCATTTACCTAACTTTGTGTTTTCTGTCTGTCTGGATGCTGTCTTGTCTGCATGACTGGAGGAAGAAGGGAAGTTTTCTGTCTGTGTCTGGAATAGGCTAAGCAGTTTTCTGTACACCATCCCAGGTTGAATGGGGAATACCACACATGCACACCTGTCTCATCATCCTTCACATATCAGTAGAAAAAATGAACCGATCCAGTTAGCATGACTCTCCTGTTCTCTCATGCAAGCAGATCTTCCTGCTGTGCTGACCTGTCACAAAAGCTTTCAGGAGTGCATGTGCTGTTAATAATTCTGCTGTGCTATAACAGGCATCCAGGGCTGTGGGGACTTGTTAATTCTGCTGTCTTGCTATGAAAGGTGAAATGGGCTTTTGGGACTTTGGGTTTTCTAACTCTGCTGTGCTTTGAAAATTGAAACGGATGTCCAGGGCTGTGGGCTTGCTAAATTTCCTGCCCTGCTATGAAAATTGAAATGGGTTTCCAGGTCTGTGTGCTTGCAGGTTCTCCTGTGCTCTGAAAATTGAAACTGGCTCTGTGGCTGTGTACTCTGTGCTCTGCTTAGATTAAAGTAATAGAGCAGAGTGGTTGTTGTCTTTTTTTCTTCTGTGCTTTGCTGAATTAGAAAATAAGAGAATACTGGAGTGGAGTAGAGGTTTTTTTTAAGGCCAGGTCAGGCCCCACAGTCAGCACGAGGACCTAGGTAACTGCCCAGGTTGCCGTATGCTGGATTTGGCCCTACTCATTGTTTGCAATGTGTGTGTGTGTGTGTGTGTGTGTGTGTGTGTGTGTGTGTGTATGTGTACTGACTTGATACTTCTTCCAGGGCTGTGGCCACAGGTACTGTTTTGAGGAGCTTTGACTGGCTGCATTCTCAGAACCTCGCAGATGATGATAAAAATGCAATCAGGGAATCTACAAGATCTTCAGCCCTCCTTTTCCAAATTTTCAAAGGGATTCTATATCCATTCACCATATATATATATATATATATATATATATATATATATATATATAGAGAGAGAGAGAGAGAGAGATGTATATATACACATATGCAGTCTCAACAGTACTTATGAAGAAGTGGCAAGGGTTCCAAAAAGAAATGTAGAACCTCCCCAAACCAAGGACAGTCCAACAAGTTATCATTTCTATCAGCAGCCAAAAAGAAAAAGTAAATCCTCTGCAATAAACTGCTTGGTTCTAAAATTTCAGTAGAAAAAAAACAACAAAAAAATGCAGCAGAAACACAGCGAGTGGATAAAACAAGCCAAGACTTTAATAAAAAATTATGCGCACTTTTGCAAAACCACTTTTGCTTCTTCAGATCGTTACTCATCAACTAAAACACCATGAACTAAATACAAAGATACTATTCCCCTAGGCCACCCCAACCAATAGACACACAGACAATTATGGTTGCTAAGTAACTAATTACTCAAGAAAATGGCATGGAATATTTCCTCCACACAGTTAACTGATATGGAGGTTAGTGTTTTAAATATAGGACTTTCATTCATACCAGCTCAACGAGCTGATGTCTGTGAAGTTATGTTAGATTTGCGAATGTTTACGAGGAATGTTGCATTAAAATTAATGTTTGGTGACAGTAATAGTGAAATGAATAATGCTGCTGTGTTTAAGAAACCTAGCCAGTGTGTACCACAGAGCCACCCTGGCCAGCTGTTACATCGTATGCAGGATATAACCCATATAGCTAAGGGTACTGCAGCTGTGATTATTGGAACACGTACTGTACTTTATTGATTTAGTGATAGCAATTCAGTTCGACCATACCTAAGCGGAGTCACTTACAGTTTATACTTTTTTTTGTCCTAATGTTTATTCAACAGTGATGTCAGTGGTAGTGGTGTTCTCTTAATCCCCAGTAGTATGCCTCCTGTAAAGATGCACTTTGATAAACTAAGAATGCCACAATATCCAGTCCTGAAATCACAGCCAGACCAGGATGGATATAGTGATAGTTTTGAAATAAAAGCAATAGAAAATTGACTTCCTGATGAAAATGTTTGACAGCTGCTTCTGGACGTCAGAGATCTTATTTTTTTAAAACCTTCTTGTTTTTGAATTTTGATCTATGCATCGTGTGCTTATTGCCTCATAGACTGAGTTGTATAATTGTGTTTGTAGATATTCTAGTAAATTAAGGTATGCATTCAGGTACTTATAATTAAGTGCCAAAATCAGGTACCCAATCAAATTTGTGTGAGCAGAGCTAGTTAATGTGGGAAGGCTACTCCATAAAGATGTTGATTTTTTTGGTTGGAGTGCACATTTTGCACAGTAGCACAGCTGCTTTTCTTTCATCTCCTCTTGGTTGCATCTCTTCATATATATGGTGGACAGGGCTACTGTAAAATTTTTAAATTGTATCTTTGAATCTGTTAACCTATCGCCAGAATATTCCAGACATATAAAGAAGTGATGGCAACTTTCCTTTGGTGTGAAATAGAGTGTACACTTTCCTAGAAGATGACTGGATGGAGCTTGGTCTTTCAAAGAGACAAATCACTGAACAAGTTCATTTGGTCACTTGCAAAGTGAGGGAAGGATTATTTTGTATGGATAAAACCTTGGTAATTGTGTTTATTTTGCTTCATGTTTTTTCTTTTAGTGACCAGAATGATGTGATATTCCATCCGAAAGTGGCATGTCTTTCAACCATCATGAGTTTGTAGGGGAACCCTTAATTTTTGACTAAATAAATTGCGTTATACATCCTAAAACTGAACATTTTTTGAAAAATTCTAAGCTAATAGTACCAGTATTTCGGAAGTGTCCTTAATGTGGGGCCTTTGCCAAAATACATTTCCTTTGTTCCTAATTCTGAAAGTAGAAGGTTAAAAGCTATGAGTGACAAGACCTGGTATTTGGGAAGAGGATTCGTATTTGAACATCTGGAGTCATTTGTTATAAGAATCAAACTTAGATAAACCAAACAGCGTCTAAGTCTAATCATAGTTGTTGTTCCCCAGTGTTAGCCTGGAGAACTGTGGTCAGATCATTAGATATCAGTGGGATGTGTTTCTCTTCAGTGTGATGAATAGGCTGGCTGCTATTCATTTCCCTTCCATCTCAGGAGAATCACTGCATACATATATATATATATATATATATATATATATATATATATATGTGAGTGTGTGTGTGTATATATATATATATATATATATATATATATATATATATATATATATATATATATATATATATATATTTATATGGTTCCTCTTCAGAAGGTCGAACGGCTGAAATCTCGAAATGTATATGGTCAAGACTATATGCTCGAAATTTCAGAAGCTCTACCATCTGAATGGGGATTGGCATACAGCGCAGAATGGGAGATTTCCCTTTCTGCGCTGTAGTGCGATCTCAGACTTGGTATAAATATGTAGCGGGGGGTGTGGGGGGTGCAGAAACATTGTTTTTTTGTTACATTGTTTTTTTTTTCCCCTTTCAAAAGGTTGAGCTTCTGAAATTCGAGCATTTGTCTTCGGCCATATGCATTTCGAGATTTCAGCCTTTCTACCTTCTGAAGGGGAACCATATATATATATATATATATATATATATATATATATATATATATATATATATATATATATATATTTATTCTTGCTCATTCTGGTTGCAGTTCAGAGGAGTCTTATAGTAAGGGGGTCATCAGTTAACTGATGACCTCCATGTTGTGCTGTTAATTAATAACTATCACATTTCTTGTGCAGAAAGAGTTAGCTGCGAATTTATAACTGTGCCATTCTTTTGTGACTTATCTATATGTTTGAGTAAACAGATGTTTTTGAAAATGAGGTAACCAGTTATTATTATACCAATGGTATGTAGTCCCTGGCCATGTAAATCACTGTGCCTTTCTTGGCAGCACACCAGACTGTTCTATGCATTTGATATGTAGTAGTCTGATGCCTTGACTAAAAAGACAGATTGTTTGGGAGTAATTAGATCAGAGGTATCAACGGAATCATCCTTTTCCACTAAATTGTCTGTGTTTGAATGTAAACTATCTACTGCCATTACACCTACAATTACAGGTGAGCATCACCTGTTTTTTCAAACAAATGTTTATTGCTGGTAATAATATCAGGGATAGTCTGTACAAATAGTGTCTTAAGTTTTTGCTGAATGTGTTCAGAAGTAATAGTTTTATGATTTACTTAAGAATTCAAATTTTCTGGAGAAATAAACACTTTTCCCATGCTTTTTCTCAAAGCATTGTTTTCTTCATATTCTAAGAAGTCGGGGAGAATATAAATGAGAACTTAAGTGGGATGCCATGCATTCGGAATAAGTTGTATGAGTTCACCTTTTGAGTGGAAGACATAATAGAGGGCATCTGTAAAATGTCTATAAATTGTTCATGATGATGGATATACAGATGACTGGAAATAAAAGAAAAAAATCCTAATGGAATGTTTTAATGGCTGTGTCTTTGTGTCCTCTGTAATATAACCATTCCTGAAGTCCTCTAACAGGTTAAAAAAGAGGGTGCCATTTTCCCGATGCAAAGCACATTTTAATCTCAAAGGTAGTTTCCCAGAATGATGCTGTTGTAATATTTCTTTTCTTTCACATATTTATTCAATATATATGAAACAGATTTATTTTTTCTATCCATGAATATATCGGAGAAATCGGTAAAATAATTTGCTGTTGCATTGGGTATTTAAAATAGCACAGGATAACTGGGTTCCTTGTTCTGGAGCATGCACCTGCATAAGGTAAGATGGAAGATATGGCAGCTTAAATCAAAAGTGCAATTGTATGGTAAGTAGTGTCAACAAGTTAACAATGTTAATTAAATCGTGCATGAATAAGCAAGTGATTCTTTTTATTAAACAGGACATCTTTTGTGAATGATGGCACTTGTGAAATAAGGCCAGGTATATAAGCAAATTCTGTTTAGTTCCTTATAGTACTTTGTACTTTCAAGTAGATTCTGATTAGTTCTCTATATTACTTTGATGAAGAGAACAATTATAAATGTAGCTTAAGACATTGCTTTTGCCATCAAAATTTTGCATACAGCCTTGCTGTCAAGTGATCTAATAAAATATCTTTGCTTTTCTTGTTGTCTGCCCAGATTTATGTGGTGAATGTTACACTCACATTTATATATGTTTATTCATTTAGACAATCTGCTTAATATAATATTCTCTTTGTAGGGTTCAACTGTCTGCCTGTCATTTATTTATAGAGTTATAAAGTATGTGTGTACCAGTCTTTTTGACAAGGACATGAGTAAATACTGTCAATTTTGTAATGGCAACTGGAAGTACATGCTAACATGCTTTATAGTTGTATTTAAAGTTAACTAAATGTGATAAACACAGAAAAATAGGATATGAAAAGAAAGCACCATAGTACACTTGGAATTTAATTCTTCATAGCTTTTATATCAGAGGCATTTTTTACCATGATTAATAAAGTGGGTTTTAATAACATGACTTTTGATTGGCAGAGGACAGCCAGTTTACTTTAGCATACCTGGGAACCTTCTGTGAGAGTTTGACCATACAGTTTTCTTTTAAAGGCATAATTTGGGGTGAGTGTTTTTGTAAAGTGGCAGGGATTAAGGGAAAGGTCACCAAAAGCGTACAAAACTGCAGGAACAGAGCTCTACAATTGCACTGCAGTATTAAAGACTAAACAGTAACTCTGTACCACTCTGCCTATATTGAAAGTCTACACTTACTTAGGGCTTAAAATAGTAACCTCTGCTGTGATCAACCAGTCAGGGCAAAACCAGAAATAATCAGGGACACTTTTAAAATATTAGTATTATTAGCGTGAGACTCTGACATATTAAGAGAGTATGGACTGATATACATTTTCTGAAGTAAAAGAAGTCTATTATTCTAATTATTGTCATTATTAAGTGTAATTCACCACCTTTACTCCAAAAATCAAGAGTTTTAGAAGAAATTAGGAGAAGCAGAAGTAAAATTAGGGTAAAAAATCAGGGATGTCCCTGAAAATGAAGGACATTTGAGAGGTGAGCAGCTTCATACTCTTCAAAAATAACTGAGCCCATAAAAAGATACCCATCCAAGGCTGTAACTCCTCTTTACACATATTGCCCTGACATTATTTATTATTCTCCAGATCTTTGCTGCTCATTGAGTTCATGTAGAAAAATAGCCCATTGATATCCTTTCCTTATTGTCATACCTTCTGTGAGAAAAAAACAACCCAAAAAAAAGAAAGAAGCATCTTGAAATTTCAATTTCATTTACCAGCCACTTATTGGTTTGTCAAGCTTCAGTTCAGATGCAACCTTTTTCTTAATATTTATTGTTGCTTAAGGTCGAATTCCTCTTCCCCACTATGCTGTGGTTTTATAGGTTCATAGGTATATGCTAAGCTAACAAGCACCAGGGCATTTATAAGCATAACTGCACAACCCAACCCAAATTTGTCCCCTTGTAACAGCTGCATCTTAATTGGAGAGGGATATTTGTTAGAGGGGTATATTAGTTGGGAGGTTGCTAAAACCTTATGTGGGGGTTATGTTAGGTAATGTTCACTGTCAGCCTCTGTCTATAACAGACATGGTGGCCAGCCCAGGGATGAATTTATAGTTTGACATCCAATGGTCAAGGTTGTATTTGAATAGGGTTAGCAGTGGACTCTGCTTTACATGGATGGGAAGCCTATTCCAGAACATGGGGTTTTTTGAGATTCGTATCTGTTTTGCTAGCATGTACTATTTGTGGCCCAAGCAAAGTTCATTTCCCTGGATCTTGTATTTATAGTGCTGCTAATGTTAAAGATGTGCAAAAGCTCCAGCAGGGATGGATCTAAGGATGCCATATTTGCCAAGCACAGATTGCATCTCAACCTGTAGAAGACAGAGTCCAGAGGCAGGGCTGTATGGTGAACTTTACATGACAATGTGTTAATAGCCTGGATTATTTAGGTGAGGAACCTCTATGGATATTTCAACTGTTGCATGTGGCTAGTCCAGTACATGCCAAAGGGGTTGTTGTACTCAATGATAGATCTGATAAGAGCCAAGTAGTGTGGTACTATAACTTCCTTGGACCAGGATGCCATGAATTAACTTATAAGTTGAGTGACATAGAAGAATTTTCTTACTACCTCGGTTGTGTTGATCAAAAGACTTACTACTGTCACATCTTTATACCCAACCCAGCTTCTCTTTGAGTGCATTCATTAGATAGTGCTATCCTTTTCAAGTTTATTCCTGCAAAATTTTCCACTTGTTATCCTATTATTTTGCTAAGTGCTGTACAGCTGGCTAGTTTGGTGTTTTATTGGTAATTTCGCTCTAATGGCAATGGAAAAGTCACTTGGATTCAGGAGGTGCAAGGCATGCAAAAATAAGCCCTCCCCCCGAAAGACAGATGATATTTGCATTCTATAAACTACTCCAGCTCCACACATTTACTCCCCTTGCTTGCAGCTAGACTTAAAAAAAATGAATAAATACCAGATACAGTCTGAGACACTACACACAAGCCACGCCAACTCTCATTAGCCCTAGAATCAAACTATACAGCACATACTCTTGGTAAGCTCTCCCCATTGACATCATTATTCCAGATTTAGAATGCATATCAAAAAGCACTTCTTAATCCAAGCCAAATGTTCCTGCTTCAACACAGGCTAACCTGTCTCAAGATTCATTGAAGAGTGACCCACTTTAGAAACTAATGTATATATTGTGCATTACACTCTGTTTGATTGTACATTGCACTGTGCTTTTTCACTATAATATATATATACTCATTTGCCTTTGTAATTTGAACTATTCTGTTACTACTTACATTTCTGTATTTTTTGTTTGTGAAATGTTTTGTATTTTGCCTGGCTGACCATGAAATTGGTCATTTCTGATCAGTGCAGTACCCCAGTGCACAAATATAAATAAATAAGTAAAGAAATAAAGCATTTGACAGGAAGATTCTGACTAATGGGGAACTAACTCATTTTAAAGGTATTAATGAACAAAGAGTATATATTCCCCTCAGAATCCCAGCTATCTAAGGAATCTGGTTCTGAAGCTCTTAAACCAAAACAGACATGGACAAGTCTGCCAAAAAGCAGATTCATCTGAAAGGCCCTTTCTCTTAACGCATCTTCTCAAGTTCCTCCAAAAAGTACTAGACGGGGGGGGGGGGGCTATAGTGATTCTTGTTTTCCAGTACTGTTGCTTAACATGATGGAGGGCTGTTGCTCTGCTTTTGTTAGATGGGATTAGATCGTAGCCCTTCTCTTTCTCTGAGTCAGAATTGACCAGCCATGTTCCTTCTAGACCTACATCCACCATGACTTTAAGGTCTAGTTCCTCTCTCAAGTCCTCTAGTGACTGTAGATATTGACTATATGAAGATGTCAAACGCTAGGTTGCAAGTTCAGATTGAGATGATTCTCTCCCCTTCTGCCTCTAGTTCTTGGATAGACAGGGACAGATCACTGTTACCCATGTTTATTTCTGCGTCCTCATTGGTGCCAGTCCTGACAAGGCCAATGAGCAGCCTACAGATGCTGATGAATTTTCCTGCAGCAACGCTACCATCAGTGTCTATGGTGTTGCCATGAGACCCATTATTCCTGAGCATTTCCTCAGTCCCAGTGTCAGAGTCAAGACTACAGCCTTGGTGTCAATGTCTGTGCTATAAACACCATTACAAAAGTACATTCTTTTCAGATTTTGAGGAACTTGATGCCAGCCTTGGTGACATAGCACCCCTCAACATTGAAAATTAGTATTTCTGTCTCATTACTGATGCTACCAACTATATTGGCACTAATATCAGTGGGAACTGGACCTGATACTTTAATGTTGATATCTTGGACACTGGGTACTATACTGACATTGACAGAGGTGCTGATGTTGGAGATCTCTCTGCACGGGCCTTTTCCACATCTGGATAGTCCTAGCTTTGATGTGAGACAATCTTACACCTATCTCTGCATCTTCATGCCATTGGAACACAGGGCAAGAAAGCTGAAGATGAAACCATCTGAGTGTGTCTGATTATGATTCTTCTTTCTTTTCCTTCTCAGAGTATTCCCTATTAAGGAATTGGGAATAAGAGGCCATGTAAGAGGAATGAGATAGACTCTCCAGTATTTCGCATCAATAATAGAATTGCTAGAGATTTTCCACTTCCTCCTGGCTGACACTAAATTCATGGAGATACTTCAAATTATGCAGGATAAAAGAGATGGCAGTATGCTCTGCTTATCTTTAAAGTTCTTGGAGGAAGCTTCTTGGTTGCTCCCTTTTCTTACATAGTGGCTGTGGTTACCCTGTAGACTGGACGGTGTCTCTTTTTGCCAGGGAGGATGGAGAGAACTTGATGTTATGATGACCATAACTTGGAGACCTGACAGGATGCTCTGGTCTCCTAAGGACTGTAATTGCTGGATCCAGCACCCATTTGTTGAGTCCGTCAATGCTATGATGACCCAGAAAATGGCTGCCATTTCCTAGAACCCATCCATTCATAGGGGAAAAGGGTGTAGGGCTTTAGACCACCTCCAGTATTGAGTATATGAGTTCTCAACCTTTTCTATTATGGCTTTAAATTATTTATCTCTTATGTTAAGATTCATCATCAACCTGCTGTTTCCCATTTTACAAAGGGCTGGAGTGTCGCATCAACTGTCACCACCTCTCTTGATTTAGAGCCACCTTTCTACCTTCTTTGACAGTAATACCCAACTCTCACAGGTATTCTCTCATGCAATCCATCCATTCCCTAGCTGGACATTTTCTTTCCTTTTTGTCTTCTTGTGGTCTCTCCCAAATCTTCTTTACTGGAACATCTACTTTCCTGCAGATGTGACCAAACCATCATAATTCTTTCCTTGACTTTCTCTGCAGTTGGAGCTACTTTGGCTTCAGCTCTGATGTCCACATTTCTTTTTCTGTCTCACAGTGTGTATCCTGCTACCCAACTCAGGCATTTAATTTCTATCACCTTAAGCTTCTCAGCTGCTGTGCCCTCATTACCCTTGTTTCTGTAGCATACAGAACCACCTGTCACACCACTTTTTGTACACCTTACTTTTCAGCGTCTTTGGAAATCTGTCACGCATGGCCTCTCACACTTCATGTCATTTGGCTGCAGCAACTCTGATTCAAGCTTTGACCTCCTCATTTCAGACTTCCCTTGTCTTCAACCACACCTCCCATATAACTAAAGCTTTCAATTTCTTCCATAGTTTTTTCTAATTTACCCCATTTGCTACCATGACTACTGTCTTTACATACTCATTTCATGTGTCTTCAGTATTGTATTCCAGTTCCCTATCTTTTTCTGAAGTTCCTGTTCAGAGTCTGCTTATAATGCTACATAGTGTGCATACAGCTGCTTTGAGTTGTGTGCCTTGTGTCCAGTTTGCTGATGTAGTCCATCATTAGTATGAATAGGAGTATGGGAGAGGGCTCAGGTCTGAACCTTGTTGCACGCCTTCTCCCTCCTTGAACCATTCTGTGAGGGCAAGGACTTGTGTCACTGAGCCTTTGTACATAACTTGCACTAATTTTACCAATGTTTGTAAGACTGCTCAGACCAGCTTTCATGGGACCTTGTTTCATGGTTTCTCAATGTCTAGGAAAGCCCACTTATACTCTTTCCCCATCTTCAGCTTCCTGTCCACCATCGTTCACATTGCAAGCATCAAGTCAGTTGCACTGCACCCTGATCCAAGTTCAAACTGCTCATCTCCCATCTTGTTGTTTATTACCCTGCACATTCGGCATTCACCTAACCTACATTTTCATGCATTGTGACAGAATTTGGTACTGTGCACAGTTAATATCCCCTTTGTTCTTTTACACTGTTGTTAAAATAGATATTCTCCGGTCATTTGGGATGCATCTCTCTCTCCATACTACATTGTAGTGCATTCAGGAGCCATTTCTCCCATAATATTCCAAACATGGGCAGTGAAGGCAAAACAGCTGAAAAGCTTATTGACCTTATCTGCCATGATTACTTCCGAGTCTGCTGCTTTCCTCAACTTCAAATTTCTTAGTGTACTTCTTACTTCTTCTGGGGTGGGTTCTCCATCCTCTTTCACTGTAGGCTGTTCATATAACAGTACAGCTTTTTTAGGGTTTTCTTCATTCATAAGCTTGTTAAAGTATTCCTCCTGTCTGTCCTTGATGTTCTATGTACTGGTGAACAGATTGTTGCTGGTGTCCTTATGAATGGTGTCTGCCTACTGTCTTTTTCTTTCTGTCATTGCCCCGATAGAGCTTCTTTGTGTCATCTGCTGGGTCACTTTCTAGAAGCCAATACGGTGTACCTGATGCCTAGCTGTGCTTCAGGTTTTTTAATGCTAAGTCATAGTCCTTCTTAACCTAGTCCATCTTTTCTATTTCTTTCTTCTTACATTCCTCCTTTCTTTTGATAGCTTCCTGGACTTCTTCATTCCACTACCAGCTCTCCTTCTGTAGCTTATTTCAGCATCTTGCTTGACCACTGTCACTTCACACATGTTGTTTTGAGATGTTGCCATTCTTCTTAGGTTCCGTTTTCCTGTTCTTGCTGAGGTGTGCCAGAACCATGAATCTTTCATTGAAGCACTCTGATGTTGTAAGACTCCAGTATGATATTTTGTATGAGGTGTCCAGAATGCTAGAGAAGTTGCTTTATGAAAGGTTCTGATTCAGGCTTTCTACTCATGCAATAACTATGTCCTTGATACCTAGTCTTGCCATGCACTTGGTGCATAGTGCAGCATATGGTACAGCAAAGGCAGCAGGTGTCACAGCCACAATACGCCATCATGCCATGTTACACATAAATTATTTCACCAAGAATTTAATGGTACTGAATTGTGTGGTGCTAAAGTTAAGGATAAGGTAGAAAACAGTGTGAAGGTAGGGGAAAACTCTCACACTTCCCAACACTCATTTCTGAGGATGCAAAAGAATCTGCATCAGTTGTGGCACAGGAGTGCCCAACAGCAACAAAAGTTTCAATAATCTGGAAAATAATCAATATGACCATGGCACCAATTGTATGTACATCCAATGGTAGACATTCTTGATCCAACCAAGGATATCTCAGTCCGCTGTCTAGAGGACAGCAACAGCAGCAGAATCTCTGAGGTTTCACATGACTATCCCACTCAGGAGACGGTCAGTAATCATTTGTACCTCTGCTGGTTTGGTTAGCCATCACACAGGACAGATGGATTTAGATAGTTATATACAGACACTACAAAATCCGCTTCCACATCCCTCTGCAGTTGCCCTCCCTTCCCACTGTTTTCCCATCCTGGAGTAAAACAAAAAGTAGATCATCTCTAATCCCCCAAAAGACCAATGAACTCAGGACAGTTCTAGACTCACTGGCTTAAACAAGGTTAATCATAAAAAAATTTTGGATGGTCATGGTGAAATAATTTCTTCTTCACTTTTTAAGGGAATACTGTATATGCTTTTTGGGTCTCTAAGATACCTGCATCCACATAAGCCAAGGAGTTAAAATGATTCATTCACTTCTGGGTAACAACCAGCCGCAATCAATACTTGTTTTTTCCATTCAGCTTCACACAGCCCTCATGGTGTTTACATAATGTATGATCATGGTTGTAGAGTACCAGAGGCTCCATGGTGTCAGGGTGTTTCTAAACCTGGATAATTGACTCCTTGCTTCTCCAATACCAGAGAAGTTGGTATATGCATAGGATTCTCTACTTTGCTTCTAATCCTTAAATTACTGCAAAGTCATTCATGTGCAGACCATCACTTTCATAGGTTATTTGCTAGACACTCTACTGTGGAAGACCAGACTTCCCTCAGGCAGTATTCTGATGATTCGACACATGGTATCTCACTTCCTTCAGCAGAGGTTTGTATTGACAGCCTATTGTCTCAAGATTCTGAAACTAATTTCAAGCATTATTTATCTTGTTACTCTTGCCAGGTATCAGAAGAGTTAACAGTAGACCCTGAATTGAAAATCATTTCAGTTCTTGAGTCATCTTATATGTCAGAGACATCTACAGTGGTGGCTACACACTCCCAATCTTTCTCTGGACAGTCCATCACATCTTTTTAGACACAGTGATTGTTAACATGAATGTCTCAGCCTTAGGGTTGGAGGGGGGGGGGTTCAAGGGTGGACAGGCCAGGGTGCCTGTTCACCGCTAGGGAACAGTATGTGCATCCATTTTCTCAGTCCTCCTCACTTTTCAGGCAATTCAGGACTTCTTTTTTTAGGGTACTACTACCATGCCATGGCTGTGGTGTGATACATGTGCAAGCAGGGGAGTAACTTGCACATATCCTCTATTATCAAAAGGCCATGAGAATATGGGAATGGGCTATACCATCTAGTTCCTTTCTGATAGGTACCCATATTCCTGGAAAGCCAACTTTATCTATTTATGCTTTTTTGACTGTGTTAGTCACACTAAGACAGGAACTTCTTTTCAGGAGAGTCCTGAGGTGGTATTCATACTGACTAGAGAAAAATTGTCCAGAGTACCAGGGAACTTCCCATTTTCTTTTTAATAAGTGCTGTGGGTTTTTGTACATCCACTTGAGCTACCAACAACTAATGCAGAAGGGACTTCAGTTTAACATCTTGTCTAAAGCACAGCACACTCAGGAGTGCAGCACCCTTATTCTAAACTGCAGTGACAGCACTGAAAAATTAATCCAGGCACCTGTGGTGGAAATAGAACCCATAGCCCTCTGATCTTTCAGCATCAAAGACAGGTGTACTACTTTATGATACTGTCCCTGGTGGACAGGATCAGCCATTGATGGATTGAAGCCCCATGGTTGTTCCCTTAGCTTGTCAGTAGCACAGAAACATTTCTGTCACTGGTGGAAGCCTAGCTATAACCTGTTAGCATCCCTGACCAAAGCCTAGTTCATCATCTTATACTCCCTGATCCACTCATTGAAAAAAAAAAAGAGTCATAGGACACTCAGGCCTAAGCATCCCATCTATGACTCATCTACACATTTCCCCATTTCACACTGATTCTCAAAATTTGCAGAAGGATAAAAAGAACAAGTCCAAGTTCATAGTTTCAGCCCCGTGTTGGTCTTGGGAAGCTTGGTTCCCACTGCTTTGGCCTCATTTTCTGCAAGGCCTCTCAGGCTGAAGTCCTTCAGAATCCAATTTGCTCCTTTGGCCCTCCTCTCCATCAAGTTGACCACATGCTTTTTCCACTTATATTGATGGCTAGGGATGCTGCTTAACCTCCTAGGGTCCTACAGATTCACACTTCTGCCCAGAGAACTAATACCAGTAAAACAAGAGTAATTTGACACAGTTCTCAGTCTGAATCATCTTAAGGGGGCTAGATCCCTCCTCTGTTATTTTGACAGAAATTCCAAACTATCTTCTCAAATTTTTTATGCCAGTTTTATCTTCTTGCATATTAAAGTTCATCTGTTGGTGATCACAAACTTTCATTAGGGGTTACATAAATCAGTTTGGTCTCATTAATGGTATGCAATTGATTCCTGTGGAGTACATTTCTAATCAGTTTTCTATTCAAAGAACCACTCACCACCCCCCACACCCTGGGAGCTTCTTTTTTTTTTTTTTTGGAGAAGCTATCTATCCTTCCCTTTCAAACCATCTTCCGAAGCACAATTTAAATACACTTTTGCAAAACTCGATTTCTGCTAGCTATTATATCTGAAATGACAATTTCAAAACTCATGGTCTTGTGTGTTATATTTGATCTTACAGAAAGATAAGAGTGGTCTTGTGAACCAATATGCCAAAACTAGCTAGGTGAATTGAATTTGAATACACACACACACACACACACACACACACACACACACACATATATATCTGTATATATATATATATATATATATATATATATATATATATATATATATATACTCTTCAACAGATAATTCAGCACTACAAACAGTCTCCCACAATAGCAGCTTTACTGTACTTATATCCATAATATTCCATCGTCATTCACAAACAAGAAAATGACCAAACCAATCATAAATCCACAAATAAAATGAACAGTGAAAGGACAGCAGAAAGCAATGCCGCCATCTATACAGGCCAACACCTCAGTAATCACCGGCTGGTTACAGAAGAAACAGACTGATTTCGCCCTCTGGCATTCTCGACAGTAGGCTGGACACCAACATATCTAGCATCATTATATCTAGGTGGCTGTAAGAGCTGTTAACATTTTTAAAACTGAGAAGAAGCGCTTGGCAAATCCACTTACAAGTCTAATTAGAAAGCTAAAAAGAACAAGTTCATGCTTACAGCCTCTTGAAGTCCTTCAAAATGTTGCTTTCTCTGTAAACCCATGAATGATGTTTGTGTGGCTGTGACAATGACTTCTCTGTATACTTTCGCAAGACACTATAAGCTGGATCTGTTCTTAAGGTCTAGGTCCTCCTGAGGAGATCAGATGGTGACTTGGTCCTAATGAGAATATGAACCAGACCACAATAGATACAAAGTTTATATAACTACCATAATAGTAGATCTGCATGATCATGAATCATCCTCTTCAGCATAGCTACCTCTCCTTTCACATGTCCAGGAGATAGATTCTATACAAGAGGGTCTGTGCTAGCATACATTGGAATATGCTTGCCCTTTGTTTATTTCTTTTATTTATGCTTTAGGGGCTATGAAGCATTATGGATAAGGAAAGGAGTTACAGTCTTCAAATGTTTTCTTTGTTGAAGTGTTAATTCTAGTAAATTTTTTTTAAACAGAGGAAGAACTACAACCCTGCACATCTGTCAATATTATGAAAATATAACTTTTGTTTTCAGCATTTTTTCATGTTATAAAGGTTTGGTTGCTCTTTTTCAAACAGCACAAAATCTGCTTGTTCAGAGGCAAACATTAAGGTAAGAAGCCTGACAAAATTCATGTCAAAATCCATCCCCAACCCAATACCTTTTTTTTGTTTTGCAGAAGGTTTCCAGAAGCTGTTCAAAGCCATCAGACTTATGGTAATGTCTCATGATCACTTTGAGGAATGGTGGCATGCACTGCCACCGTATATGAAGAAAATGCTTTAGGTGGCACCAAGGGATGGACTGTTGATTTATGCCATAGGTACTAGCAGGATACAAGAATGTGCACACAAGTTGTACACAAGTTGAACAAAGTAATCAATACATAGAATACAACCTGACCCCGAGCATAAAGAAAATTTGCTCTGCTGTCCTTGGCATGAGCTTTCAGCATCCTTCCCTAGTTTAGAATGCACTCAGGCTACCTTCAGAACTGAATATTTGACCTAGCACTCCAGACCCTTTCCTCACTACTCTTTTTGTTAACTACTGTGTCTTCTAGTGCCCCTTAGCCACAGTAACTGCTCTTACACACACACACACACACACACACACACACACACACACACACACACACACACACACACACACACACACACACACACACTCTACTTTCAGAACTGAATCTTTGACCTAGCACTCCAGACCCTTTCTTCGCTACTCTGTTAACTACTGTATCTTCTAGTGCCCCTTAGCCACAGTGACTGCTCTTACACACACACACACACACACACACACACACACACACACACACACACACACACACGTATTATTCCCAGGGAAGGCTGGCATAATTATCAAGTTTTCCACAGCTTTCTTCCTGGCATGGTAGTACAGCCTCGCCCTGGCTGGCCAGGAATCTCCAGTTACCTGCTGCTCTTGATTAAGCCAAATCTAAAATCATATACCTTAGTATTTTCACGGGTATTAGGCTCAAATGATCTAACAGTGTGGAGATGAGTCACCACAGCTTGTTAACCTACGGTGGTAATAACCATCCTCTCATGTATTAAATAACAGTAACACCTACAAAATAAAAAGAGCAGCCACAAGAACTTAATAGTGAGTAAATTAACTTTACTTAAATGGTAAAGCAAACATTGCAGTTACAGACTAAATATGCAGATGAATGAAAAAGTGAACATGGAGCAATAAAATAACATTCAGATTAATACACAGGAATATTCAAAGAAAACCTCTGTCTAAGCTAGCTGCATACATCTAACTGCTTGTTGTTTAAAGGCTACTGAGCCCTGACAGTTATAAGTTCCTAAAAGATAACAGGCAGAAATTGCAAGTAGCAAACTTACAGGAAAGTGGTCACATCAATACTTTCCAGTCAGAGACATGACAAAACAAAGATTGTTCTCAAATATGTATTCACATTTAAGGTCTCTGGTTGTGTTCTGTTCACCAGATAAATCAGGCATTTACATCATCATCATTTCTTAGTTGTTTTGCATTCCTGCAGCAAGAATAACTAAATCATTGCTGCCACTGGTAAAGGACAATAGCTTATTTACATTAGCACAGAAAAAAAAATGCACCCCTACACAACAAACCTAATACAGAGGATATCAACATCCCATGTCTTCATTTTCTGTATTTTAGTGTCTGCTCTCCTTTCACAGCTACTTATTTGAAATGGACTGTGAATGATGTGCTACCAAGGGGAAATGCAGAAGGCTGTATTTTAATTTACAATATTGGATTCATGCATTTTGCTTTTTATCCCCTTTTACATTTTCAAGAAAAACATCACAAGTTTAGATATATTTTATACACTAAACATTTTACTACAGGAAGTAAGAAAGAGAGAGAGGAAAAAACTTATCGTGACTTGAAATTAGTTTCCTTAGCCTGGGATCAGCCCTGGCACCACAATCATCATAAACACCAAATCCAGATTTAAGTCCAGGATTAAGAAAAAAAAGAATCTTACAGCATCCACACTTTTTAATATTATTTGGCAGTTGGGCTTTTCTTTTCCATTTAGAAGAGCAGCACATCTATCACAAGCTTTTACAAATCGTTGTCCTGCTACTGGTAATGATTACACATCCAGACTTCAGAGGACCACAGTGATGACAATATGAAGAAACGTTCACAAAAGTAAAGTATGAGGGAAGAAAGAAATTTGAAGCAATGCAATGTTTTACACAAACTGCATGTAACATCTGTATAAAGAATTCTAGAACAGATAAAACTGGATATAACAAGTGTCTGACAACTACTACAAAATAAATCAGTTTCATAAGACCTGTGAAATATTTGTTAGGAACTATACCCATCGCAAAAGTGATGGTTAATTGTCATAGTTTTTATAGTAGTGAATTTGCTAGATAAGTAGATGAGTAATATGTTACATCTACAGTATCTCTACATTTGATGTATTTAAGAACCAAACAAGATACTGTTTGCAAAATAAAAAAAAGTCAAAACCCATGAATTCAGGGCCCTGCTGCTTCTAAGTCTTATATGCTCATAGCATAAGTTAACTAAAATTTATTTAACATTTGTTTACCAGGATAGGCCAACATGGAACTAAGCCAATCTTCAGCATAGGCCTTGGGAGAAATGCTCCAGATGCATGTCTTTGTAATGTGGGAGGAAACCCACACAAATGCAGGAAGGACATGCAGACCCCACACAGAAGGCACCCCAGCCATGAATCGAATCAGAGAACCTCTTGCTGTGAGGTGACAGTGTTACCGCTGCACCATTGCACTGTCCAGGAATACAAAACGAGGCAAAAAAAGGCCTAAGCTAAACAACTAATTGATTGTTTTTAATGCTAGCCTAATAAATGTATTCTTGCTTACCTCAAGCAAGGGTGAGTGAAGTGTCCAGCAAATGTCACATACCAACTATGCTTTACCTACTGATAATGCAGATGATTTAGTAAAACGGTAAGGATTGAATAAATTCTGTAAGTCTTCTTTACATGTTTTAAAACAACCCCTGGGATTCAGTAAATTCTGTGCAGGCTTTACAAGAAGCCTACGCAGAGTTTACATGTGTGCATGGTGATGCATGGTGAGCAGCAGCACTAATTACATATTTATGCTGTGTACCACATTTAAACATAAATAAGCATGGTTTTGTGGCTGGCAACAGTATTGCCGGGTAGGAAACTATGTCAAGCAATATGGATATCAATCCAATTTAGAGCAGAGCACAATCAATTACCATGTTTACACGGAATGCCACAATGATCACCAGAGCTTAACATATGTAAGTTTCCATAGCTCTCAATCTCTTAGTGGAAGAAACTGGACAAATCCCAACATAATAGTGGGACAGTGACCCAGAATTAGGGATAGATTCTACATATTTGCACATTAGAAATGTGCTAACAAGAGGTTTGTGTTAAGATACATTTTCTGAGGGATTTGAAAATCAGATGTATGCAATTATTTAGTGGCATTAGTCCTGATATCATACTAGTGATATCACAGAAAACCACAAATTTTATAAGTAACACACCAAAATATAAAAGGCAAAAGTCTGGACATACTACAAAAATCTGGACATTGGAGAGGTATGACATATATATATATATATATATATATATACATATATATATATATATATATATATATATATATATATATATATATATATATATATAGTCAAGCACTACACACCTCCACACTAAGCCCTACACCTACCTCCTAACACTCCTACACACCCCCCACACCCCAAACCCTAAGCCTGGCTCACACAACTCCCCACTACCCCCCCAACCCCTAACTCACACCACACACACCACCCCAAACCCCAAGTCTACACACTCACACACTCCACCCCCTACCTGCACCCTAACCTAACTCACTTACACACCCTAAACCCCAAACACAAGCTCACTACCGCTCCGACACTACCCCTACTCCCCTCCTAACCTAACTCACTTACACACCTTAAACCCCAAAACCCTCACACCACCAAGACACTCACCTATATGTCCGCATCCTACTCTACCGCATACTTACCAGCATTAATATTACTTGTTCCAATTCCCGTCTTGGGATCCGAAAGGTGTCGGGTCAACTTCATGCTTGTCGGCGGGTGGTCGCCGGGTCATTCATTCTGTTGGTCTGTCGGTCGTTCGGCAGAAGAAGTAGACCCATATATATATATATATATATATATATATATATATATGGTCCAAACATAGTACAAGACAGTGAATACAGTGCAGAGTATTGTAAAATCCCATTCCTTGCATTCTATCCTGATGTTGTGTAAGTGATCTGTAAGGGTACATGGACTGCCATATAAAGTAAACACTCAGGGGAAGTGTGTGTACTCAGTAGGGACACAAAGATGACTTGTAGGAATGAACACAGGGAAAGAGGACAGGTGAAACAACGTAATGTGCAGCAGATGAGGGCATGTCAATGGAAGACAGTTGTAGCACCAACACCAATCACATATCAGTGTGGTAGGGTAGGGACTGCACAGTGAAAATGTGTATTATGTGACTGTCACACAAGGTGACATAACAATGGGGGCGATGTCTTTGTGAAATAAGCATCCTCACATGAACAATGCAGAGGACATCTATCAGGGCTGCTATATACAATTGGGGTGGGGGGCATATTGTGAAGCTGTGCAAACGTAGTTGTCTGAATATGAGTAAAGACTCAGCAGGAGTCTCCAGCAAGTGGGACACAGGTAAAGGCTCATGAACAACATTAACAGAAGCATGCAGAATGATGGACAATATCAGAATAATACCACCAGTAATCTCATGTCTCTGACATAACACACATGATTTAGAGTGATCATAGATGGTTCTGCACAAACATACTTATACAACTGACATGTCTGCACTCTGTGAGAGTAATCATACACACCAACCTGACACTGTAACATCTGCTGGAGGTGTTAGGAGGGACACTGCTATACCTGTGTGTGACATTATGATCAATACAGGCAAGTTGACTGGTGTGCATGGCATATGTATATATATATATATATATATATATATATATATATATATATATATATATATATATATATATATATATAGGTTCATAGGTTGATACTAGGCTATCTGCCCTAGGGCATTTATAAGCCTAGCCAGAGTGTGTTTGGCTTTTGCCACACTTTTAGATTTGTAGACTGTGCCTATGAATAGTAGATCACAGAATATAGTCCCTTTGCGGTTAGTTTATTGTGCCTCTGTCTAGCAGGGACCCAGAAGAGATCCTGGGGGTATACTTATGATCTCCCATCCACTCGTCAAGATTTCTCTTGAAGAGGGTCAGTGAGGGGCTCTGCCTAACCTGGACTGGGATTTTGTTCCAGAGTGATGGGAGTCTCTAGGATATGAATCTGTCCCTCCAGCATGTCCTATTTATATCTGTGCTCAGGTTTAAGTCTGTAGAACGTGTAGCTCTGAGGGATTTGGAGTTCTTGAGGTGGAGCCTGTCCATTAATTCTGGGTTGGACATGGCTTTATATGTCAGGCACAGATCGCCTCTGAGTAGGCGGTAAGCAACTGAGTAGAGCTGGAGTTTCTTTAGCCTAACTGCATAGGGCATCTGTTTGAGTCCCTTTATCCTCTTGGTGAGGTACTTTTGAGGTCTTTCCAGTTGCTGCAGGTGTTGGGTAAGGTACATCCCAAATGGAGCATTGTATTTAATTATTGGCCTGATGAGTGATGAATAGAGTGGCACAAAGGCCTCTCTTGATCTAGATGTGAAACCTTTCGTGATGAGGTGGGCTATATAGAAGGTCTTTCTAACCACTTTGGCAATGTGATTGTCAAAGGAGAGATTGCTATCTACTTGGGTCCCCAAATCCCTAATTACTTCCTCCGTACTTAATGTGCTACCTCCTATGTGGTAGTCTGTGGGCACTTTGTTTTTCCCAAAGGGGATGACTATGCATTTTTTAGCATTTAACTTCAGGCCATGACTTTGGCACCAGTTATCTGTCTCTGTGAGACCCTTTTGGAGTATGCTTGTGTCAGCCAGAGAGTCTATTATGGCACCCAGTTTGCAGTCATCTGCAAACTTGGTCAGCCATAGTCCTCCCGTGTTTGCCTGTACCTCAGAGAAATAAATACCGAACAAGAGAGGTCCCAGGACTGATCCTTGTGGACCTCCACTTGTAAGTAACTGGTTTAGAGTCTGACAAGGCACCTGCAATTCTGACCATGTGGGTTCTATTCCTGAGCCAGTTTGCAACCCATCTTGTGACATAGGGGTTGATATTTAAGCTAGTGAGCTTATTTATGATACCTGAGTGGGGTATTGTGTCAAAGGCTTTTGCGAGGTCCAGGTAGGCTGTGTGGACTACTTTCCCTTCGTCTATGGCCCTGGTAACTGTTTCAAAGAAGTCGACCAGGTTCAAGAGGCAAGATCTGCTCTTAACAAAACCAAACTGGGTAGGATCCAGTATCTGAAGGTTTCCAATATCATTGTTTATGAGTTCAATGATGATACGCTCCATAGCTTTGCAGACCAGGCTAGTCAGGCTTATAGGACAATAGTTTCCGGAGTCCACTGTAGCACCTCCCTTGTGGAGCGGGACCACCATTGCTGTACGCCATTCCTTGAGTACATATCATGTGGTAAGGCTGAGCTTAAACAGTGTCTTAATGTGAGAGTTAAGTTCATCTTGTAGCTCGTGTAAGACGCATCCCGGGACACCGTCCGGTCCCATTGATGCTGTGTTTTTTGCTTTGGAGAGGGCAGCACTCACCTGATCATCTGTGATGTCTGGGAGGTTACACTCTGTTGGGATGGAGATTTGCTCTTTTGGGGGGGAATGGGGGGAAGACATTTGCACTGAATCTGTCTGCCAGGATGTTGGCAATGTCTGTTGGTTCAGTGTATTTTTTGTCATTTTGCAATAACTCGGTGCATATCTGGGAGTTGCCACCCAGGTTCCTGACATACCTAAAGAAAACCTTGTGATTGTCCTTAGTATCTTGTGCAATTTTTCTTTCGAAGCTGGCCTTAGATGACTTGATGAGGGATCGTAGCTTCTTGCTAGTACTGATCAGAGATGCCTTCCATTTTTGGGATTTTGCTTTATCATGTAGTAGCTTCCTCCTTTTGTTATATAGCTTATTTATGGCTGGGGTCCACCAGACAGGTCTTCTACCTTTGGAGGAGTGAGTCTTGGTTTTATTTGGGATGGCATGATCCATACATTCCTGTAGATGTCCATAGAATGCATTTGTGAAGGATTCTGCGGTTGAGCCATGCTTTCCACTGGCCCAGGGGCTTTGAAGGATACCACCTCAGTTTTGAGAAGTGTGAAGTTTGCTTTTGAGAAGTTCTTCACCATGGTTACCTTGGCTGGGGGAGGGGGTGTGGATGTCTAGTGAGATTAATTTGTGGTCTGACCTTACCAGTGAGGGGTATACCTCTGGTGTGGAACATAGAGTCCCTATGTTTGTGATGACCAGATCCAATATGTTTTCCCCCTCTTGTGGGGGTGGTGACCAGTTGTTCCATAGCATTTGAGTTTATAAATTCTAGGAACTGTTGGGCGAGGGTGTGTGGGCTTGAGTAGTTAACCCAGTCAATGTTTGGGTAGTTGAAGTCACCCAATATGATGGTGTTTGAAGAGACCTTCATGTTCTCCAGTGTTTTCAGGAAGGCTGAATGGGGTTCCTGAGTTTGGGAGGGTGGTCTGTAGCAGGCTATAAACTGAAAGGCAGTTTTTCCCACTGTTAGTTGCATGTGGATGGTTTCCTTTGCTTTGTGCAGTGCTACTAACCTTGGAGATGTGGGTATTTTTGATGTATATGGATACGCCCCCTCCTTTTGTGGTTCGGTCTGAGTTTTGTGGCTGAAAAGCATGGTATGAAGTATAACCTGGTAGTGTTGGGGTGCTTTCGGGAGCCTTGAACCAGGTCTCTGTTACTGCACAGACATCAATGTTCTCCATACTGAGGCAAGTCTCGAGTGTGTGCATTTTGAGGTTTAGACTTCTGGCATTGAGCAGCATTGCCCTTAGTTTCTTTTTCCCTGTATTGTCTATGGAGGTGGGTTTGTCTTTTGAGCCTTGCCTAAAAAAGGCACTATGGGGGTGGCAAGAGCCTTAGCCAGTATTCGAATGCCCAGGGGTGACAGACACTGGATCCCCTTTGAATGACACCAATATTTTAACCAATTGTTAAAACTTATCATTTTGTCTTTATACTGTGGCATCATTCTTGGTGAGGGTAAGATGCTACTCAAGGTCAGGGTCATACCAGCCTGGGCTACATGATCAGAGAGCTCCTCTATGTCTCTTTTCATCTAGTCCAGGGAGGTACGTCTCAGGTCATTCACACCAGCATGGACAATGACGGGGTCATATTTGTACTTGCTTTGGAGTGACCTGAGTGAGTGTGTTATGTGGCAGATCCTGGCACCCGACAGACAGCTTACAGTGACCTTCTCCTTGTTCAGCCTGGTGAGTGGGACGTCAGTGTGTCTGACTATAGAGTCACCTATTACAAGTGTATTTGGTGTGTTGTTTAGCCTTAAGGGCTGTGACTGTGTGGCACACTGACTTTGCGGACTATGTGATACGTGGGTATTGTTGTGGGGTAGCAGTTTTTTGGTTGTCTGCTTTGGAGGTCTCTGCTGCTTAGGCAGCTTTTATTTAGAGCCTCTGAGTATGTTTTTGTGTGTTTATGTGTTTGGTTTGTTGTTGCTATAGGTCTATGTGAGACTGGATTTGTGATGTGTGTGGTTGCCTTCTTCTCCTGATTGACTGTGCCAGTCATGGGTTGAGAGAGCTCAGCCTCCAGTTTGGCAATATAGTTGCATCTCTCACATATATTTGAGCTTGAAAAATACACCAATATCGTTCGCTCCTAAAGTATCCTTGCAGCAAAACACACTAAAATACTTGCAATGACCAAAACTGTCAGGATACACCACGAGAATAAAACGTGAACGAATCGTAGAAACTTCTTTATTCACATAAACACAAAGAACGGATAAGCGCTTTCACATGCTCAACGCATGCTTCTTCAGATCAGTTAAACTAGATTTTCAAATGCATTATATACCCAACTTTCACCAATCATGTCTTCTGGTTAGGTTTATGATTAAACAATTAATTAATCAGCCATTCAAAAAATTTTTTAACCAATCTATTCTCCAGTATAGCTGTGAGTCTTAAAGTAATACTGTTAATTACCCTCTTTCCAACAAACAGCATCGGAACTAGCACTCATATCTTATATGTATACAAAAATCATTATTAAAAATGCTAAAATGTGATATTTACTTATAGTAAAAACTGTTAAAACATTCATAAAAACTTCATTTATAACATTTCAGATCCATTTAACATGTGCTTACAGCGAATCTCTTCATCAACAGCAGAAACGACAACAGCAAGGTTAATGCAGAGAGCAACCTAAGGATAGGTTTATCAATCACAAAATGAGACATAGTTCAGGCTTTTCTCAATACAGCATCGATCGCTTTCAAAGGACTTTTCTTCTAATCCAATATTTAAAGTGTATTTAAAACCACTAGAGCAACATATATAATCAACACTAACCTCTTTCTGTTAAACATTCAACATTTTGGTTGCGACCTGTTAATAAGATCCATGCTTCTCGCCTTTATTAAAAACAATTTAAACAAGGTGACTGTGTCACTAGATTCCTGATTGATCGCTGGTGCTTGGTATATTAAAAACGCATGATGTATAAAAATGTATTCAACGTCTTCTCCATAACATTGAGACGGTGATTAATTGTTTACCTATGGCACGCTTCAACCGTCAGATGACGCTGAGCGCCTTATGCATTAGTTAACATATGCGTCATGATGGAGGTATTCCAAAGTTATAAGCATAGCCCTTAACAAAATATAAATCACACAATGTTTTCAAAGTAATCAAATTGTTGTTTCTTTATCGGTTTCTTTGATTACCTAAAAACTGACTACAGTATATAAAAGTGAACAATCTAGTTCTGTCCAACATAAGTATCATTTAATAAATAAATAATAAATATAAAAAATATATAAAAAAATCATGAATATATATTAGAATATTACTACTGAAACGAATTTACTCACTTTTATTCAAATACATGAACTTGAATACAAAATATTTATTATTCATTTAAAACTAATAATTTATTTATAAAGTGAATATTATGTGTCAAAGATGAATTATAGATGAAATATTATAATATGTTGTAACAAAAATATGTATAAGTATATAAATGTGTAAATATAAACGAATATAAATGTATAAAATTAAAACTACAACTGTAACTATAAATATAGATATAAATAAAGAATATAAACTTTTAACTGTATTAAATACCATTATAAGCCATTTGATAGTTGATTACATCAAACTCATTCAACCCACAATTTATTCTTCAGGGGCTAAATGCCTGCTGTTACCTTCTCTCAAGTACAGGTCTCAAAGAAATTGAATTATTCAGTCCTGGTTCTTTATGGGCTCCTGTTCTAAAAATCCAATTCAATTCAGTCTCTAATAGACGGTTTACATTGTCACCTAGTCTTTTACTGGTCTCTACCAGTTGAAGAACTCTGAATTTAAATTCATGAGTGGGGTTATTAATAATATGCTTCGCTAAAGCATTGATCTCTGCTCTCTATATCATAACCATGGTTATAAATACGTTCCTTCAATCTTCTTTTGGTCTGTCCAATATAGAAAGCATCACAGAAAGTGCAGTTGGCCATATATATTAGATTACTACTATTACAGTCAGCATATGTCTTCGGTTTAAACTCAAAAAAACCTTTCGGATGTTTGTAATTCTGGGTATAATTTATATATTTGCACATGTTACATTTCTTGCAGGGAAACGTGCCTACTGCTTCCTGAGTTCTAGTGTTTCTAATATCTAATACTCTAGAGAAAATCTCTTTCAAATTATCACATGTTTTAAATATGAAAGTTGGTTTCTCACCTACTACTGATCTAATGTCTTCTGTCAGGGTTAGAATGTTCCAATTCTTCGTAATGATATTCCTAATGTGCTCATTATCATTTGTGTATTTCATTACATAAGTAACTCTGTCCTTACTAACATTTTCATTATTGTTTTCTCCTATATAACCTCTCTTACTAGTTGCCTTGTATGTTCTACCTATTTTATTCTTCCTAGTAACCATCAAACTGTCACTTAGTTCTATGGGTATACAAGCATTCCTTAACTCATTGATCAAGTTTGGTCGATAGCCTCTATCTAAAAACATCTGTGTCATAAAACCTATTTCCTCTGTTAATATACAAGAATCTTTACACAATTTGGTCAATCTCATAAATTGTCCTTTCACTATTCCTGCAAAAGTATGTCTAGGATGCATACTGGTGTATTCTAATACATTGTTTTTCCAACATTTCTTTCTGAAAATCCGGGAGACCAATTTCCTATTTTCATCAAAATATAAGTTCACATCTAAATAGTTAATATTATCTTGTGAGTATTCATATGTGAATCTTAAAAAATCTGTTGTTGATTCTAGAAAATCAACAAATAACCTTAACTCATCTACAGTCCCCTTCCAGAACAGTATTACATCGTCGACAAATCTCCTGTAAAAAATAATCTTATTCATCCATTCATTTCCAAATAAGCATGTCTTCTCCCAGAAGTAAAGGACCAAGTTTGAAGCGTAGCATGGGTGCCCATCATGACACCCCATGTTTGTAAATAACGATTATTAAAAATGAAAAGATTATTGTATAAGACCAAGTCAAGTAACTGAGATATTAAAATCTGTCTATCTTTAGAGAACTCACTATGGGCCAACATGATGTCACGTATAGCTTGCAGACCATATTCGTTGGGTATACAAGTAAACAGATTGCAAATATCTAGTGTCACTAAATATACCCCATTTTGTGATAGCTGATTTGATGGTATTGTATCTATATCAGTTAGCAAATTTTGTGTATCTCTTAATATGGTAGATACTCTGTCTACTAAGGGTCTGAGCATTTTTTCTAAAAAGATGGAAATATTATAAGTAGCCCAATTCCTTCCAGAGACTATAGGCCTCATTGGTATAGGTCTCTCTTCTTTATGTATCTTTGGTAGGCCTTTAAGTCTCGGTATGGTGGGTTCTTTGATGCATAGAAAATCATGCATCTCTCTACTTATCTGGCGACACATCAATAAATCATACAAATTCTCCCTAATTTCATTGATTATTCTATTGACTTTCTCAATAGTCAATTCATTATAACTATTGGTTGTCTTAAGGGAGCATTCTATGGTTTCAATATATTCTGTTCTATTTAATATCACTACACCTCCTCCCTTGTCAGCTGAGGTAATCAGAATATTCTCATTGTGCTTCAAGTTATACATTGATTCCTGCTCATCCTTGTTTAAATTACAATATCTATTCTTAAACTTCCTTGATGAGTATATTTCATAAAAATCATTGTCACATGCTCTAATGAAGCATTCTACCATAGCTGGTAGTGGTGGGGAAAAAGTACTTTTATTCTTAAAGTTATTGAAATTATTGTAATTTTCAATTTCATCACCTCTCTTATTATCAGAAAAGAACAGCTTCAATGCTACCCTTCTGGCAAAGAGTCTTAAGTCAATCAATGTTTCATGCAACCTGCTGGGCTGCGCTGGTATGAAATTTAGCCCTTTATTTAACAGGGACAAGTCTGAATTAGATAGAACAGTATCAGAATAATTAAAGACAAGTCCAGTCAATTCAGAGTTCTTTTCTGCTGCCCATACCTGTCTTGTGAATATTTCCTTTTTCGTGGTCCCCGGCTTGATGACCTTCCCCTGTTGAATCTTCCTTGTTTTATCGGAAAAGGGGCACTAGTATTAGTATTCACAGTTGCTAAGGTGCGTTGGATTGCACCTGTCCTTTCTGCTTCTTCAGCTTGCTTCAGGGCCTGTTGGTTGGGCGGTGGAGTATAAAGACTCGATTCATCTGGGCGCTGTTGTCTTCTCACTTCACCCGTCTCGGTGCTGCATGACGCTGTGTTCAACGATGGCGCCAAATTTAAAGGATGAGCTCTCATTGTTTCACATTCATCGGATTGTACCCGATGTTCATTGTTGTTGGAATTCACAGTGTGAGTTCTGGGCCATACGAAAATATTGCTAGTCGCAAAGTCTTGGACATCTCTTGCTAACTTTCTTTCTTTTATCCTTTTGAGTTTTTCGCTGTATATATTGATTTGCATAGACATGTTATTAAGCTTCCTGATACATGCCTCAGATTTAAAACAGTCTATGATTTCTCGATAGGCATGATCAGTATTTTTCTGTAACTCTACTTCAATGGGATCAAAATGTTCTAATAACAAGTCTATATATTTAAAACCAATTTCTAGATTCAATTCTTGCCACTTCTTGAGCAAACTGGGATAAAGCTGTCCATAGGTTGGCATACATAGGACGCGCATCCCTCTAGGTATAACCTTGAAGTGTTTACAGGCTTGTAAATGTTTGCGTTGCCATGATAGTCTTTGAAGCTTGTACAAATTATTTTCCAGTTCTCTGGTCAGGTCATAAAATTTAGACATATCTTCCTCCCCCACATTTAGAATATTCAAGTTACTCACTCTTTCTGAAAAGTTCAGATTCAGTAATGGGTTGCTCTTGTGTGGCAGAAACGCATCTATACTCAAAACATTCAGTCCGCCTCCAGGGTTGTA
This sequence comes from Protopterus annectens, assembly GCF_019279795.1. Taxonomy (NCBI): domain Eukaryota; kingdom Metazoa; phylum Chordata; order Ceratodontiformes; family Protopteridae; genus Protopterus; species Protopterus annectens. Next base: position 1,950,877,158 of record NC_056726.1, read on the forward strand.
ATCCAGTTCTATTTCAGTATTCTCCATAGCGTGGAGCAAACGATACAATCCAAAGAAAGAGAATGAAAAATACACCAATATCGTTCGCTCCTAAAGTATCCTTGCAGCAAAACACACTAAAATACTTGCAATGACCAAAACTGTCAGGACTTTAAGACTCACAGCTATACTGGAGAATAGATTGGTTAAAAAATTTTTTGAATGGCTGATTAATTAATTGTTTAATCATAAACCTAACCAGAAGACATGATTGGTGAAAGTTGGGTATATAATGCATTTGAAAATCTAGTTTAACTGATCTGAAGAAGCATGCGTTGAGCATGTGAAAGCGCTTATCCGTTCTTTGTGTTTATGTGAATAAAGAAGTTTCTACGATTCGTTCACGTTTTATTCTCGTGGTGTATCCTGACAGTTTTGGTCATTGCATATATTTGAGCTTGTTGGGAGGAGGAGAGGGTTGTCTGTGTACATAAGGCAGTTGTAACACTGCCTTAAGATTCCCATATTTACCAGCTGGACTGGAGAGCACACATGAAACTGACCTTTGGACATGTCAGGATATTTATGATTTCTACTTTTGACTGATCTAGGAGGATCAGTTAAGTATTTAGAAGAGTATAAGAGAGGATTTAGTGCTTTAAATTTCTTCTAAGTGCAAGTGAGAGGCTATAAAGTGAGAATAGAGTGCTTCTTTTGAGATACAGATCAGTTCCAAGGGAAAAAATGAAGAGCAGACTTTGTGGAGCCGGTAATAGTTTAAACCTGTTTAGGCGGCGCTGCCCGATGCTGCGCTATGTGCAAAATCATGCAAAGCCGCGCTAAAGCGGGTTTTTAAACAGGGGACTTGAAAGAGCTAGGAATTTGCCCAAAATGGCCAATAAACAACAAGATCTTGTGCTGAGATCACTCCTCCAGGGACAGATAGGCTGCTCAAAGCTCCCCACTCCCACTGGTGAACATCAAGCTTCTTTCTATCCAAGTAACAATGCCAAGTAACCATTCTTGTAACTGCAGAACCAACAAAAAATGAGAATGCTTACTTTCTCTGTGTCTTGAGACACCAACTCCTTATGAACAGCAGTTCAAACCAAATAGGATGTAAAATGATAATGGCTGTAAAGTCCACATCAAAACAAAAAATTTTAATGAACAGATATTCAAACAATTCCAATGGTTAAGCACTTTCACTTGCTCAATAGCACGCTTCATCAGAACAATACAAACAGGACTCCACAACATTTAAATAAACTTTTTGGCAAGTTATCTGTGAAGTTGTTACAGCCCATTGATTCTGTGTGATATGCCTGGATGAAGGTAAGACAGTGCATACTGGCTAGTCTAATATGGCCTAGGGTTTGGACACAATCCCCCATGCAAGTATCACTGTGAAGCAAACACAGCTGGGGATTAACTGTTATGTCAGTAGATGGGTAACCAATTGAATCACTGACAGAACACATGCTTTGAAAGTTGGTGAATCAACCTGTACCAGTAGAGCTGTCACCATTGAGTACCACGGGGATCTGTGCTTGGCCCTTTACTGTATGGACTCGATTTCTAGACAGTTCAGGCTAAAGTATACAGCCTTTGGCTTACTTTGTTTGCTGATTATTGTATCCTGGGTGCAATCACTAAGTCCACCTCTGTTGATAACATACTACAGGAGAGGCTAACACAGACAAATGATTGGTGACAAAGCTACACATTCTACAAATAAATGCAAGCTTGTGTCTTTATTTTGTCCTTCTGTAAAGTGGAATTCCATGCTAATTACAGCAGTGACAACAGTTCTGCTATGCTGAAACCTGGTGATGCAAGCACTGGGAACACACATAGATAGCAATCTAAACTTTGACCACCAAGTGTCCACACTAGTATTGAAAGACTATGTTGTGCCCATCATAAGTCATGCCATCGTATTCAGATCTGAGGATTATATTATAGCACTGTACTCCAACCTCATCAGAACATTAATAGAGTATAGTGCTCACTTTTGCATGTACCTCAGACACATGCAGCAGCTGGAGAGACCAAAGGGGTTTCTCAAGCAAAAACACAGTGCCTACAAACTATGCCATGATATATATGAATAGACTGAAAGCCATGTTACTTTAATCAAGATTGTATCAGATGAGTTGACTTCTGTTTGGATGCCAGGCCAGTCTCTGATCCTGCCCTGGTGGGACTAGTGGACATCCACAAATCAAATATAGCTGATGACATCAGCAGTGTCTGTTGAGGAGAATATGGTAATAACTGTCCCACATGCTAGTGTAAAAGTGTCTTATGTCAAGCAAGAGCACAAACACCCCAGTTGACTGCAGTGAGAACAGAATCCCTACCTGTCTAAGTACACTGACTACAAAACTTTGTATTCAAGGCAAGCGCCACAGGTCAAGTCTTTCTTGGACTGTCTCAGACAAAAGTCTATAGTTGATGACATCAGCATTGTCTGGTGAGGTGACTATGGTAATAAGTGTCCCATTTTCTGGTGTAAAAGGCCCTCTCTAATGTCAAGCAAGAGCACAAACACACACACCACAGTTGACCACATTGAAAACAGACCCCCTACATATCCAAGTACACAGACTACAGAGCTCAATGCTTTGCACAAGTGCCATTGCACAAGGCTGACCTTTACAAGGCTGCAGGACAACTTATAGTGGATGACATCAACAGTGCATGTAGGAGAGAAGATGTTGGGAGGCCTGCATAAAATGGATGTGTAGGCAGATGCAAGTGTCAAAATACTGTCAATTCATGGGATCGGAGTGGTATCTGTAGAATGCACACTTATGCTGTTCTGGCTAGACACACATCCACACACACAGTTGACTGCAGTGAGATCAAAACCCCTGCCTATCTAAGTACATAGACTGCAATGCTCAGTATTTTACACAAGTGCCAAAGGACAAGTCAGACTTTTCTATGGCTGAAAAACAACTTATAGTGGATAATATCAGCACTGGATGAAGGAGAGAAGATGTTTGGAGGCCTGCATAGGTTCATAGCAGTTTACTAGGCTAATGACCCTAGGTCATTTACAAGCATAGCCTTGTAAAAATCAAGGTACCTTTATTAAGCATAGTTAGATAGTCATTGTTAGCAGAGCCATGTTTTATCAGCACCAACTGCCCCTATCCATGAGAGACATAGATGCCACCCCTGGGGTGAATTTATGATCACCCATCCAGTTGTCAAGGTTGCTCTTGAATAGGGTTATTGAGGAGCACTGTGTCACATGCAGTGGGAGCCTTTCCAGAGGAGCGGCAATCACTGGGAGATGTACTTGTCTCTCCAGAATGTTCTCTTTATTTTAAACACTAGGTTGAGATCCAAGGAGCACATTATTCTTGACCTATTTTATTTGTGGATGTCCATCATTTCTGGTAGAGCAGCATCTGCGACTGCTCACTGCTCTGTAGACAAGTCAAAATTCAGATCTCAGCAGCCTGTATGATAATGAGTACAGTGACAGGGGTCAGTGTTTCCATGCATGCTATGTTTTGGTGGCCCTGGATTCTCCGGGTCAGAAACCTCTGTGTTTTCTCCAGTTGCTGCAGGTGTCCATTGAGGTACATACAAAAGGTAACATTGTATTCAATTAGTGGTCTGATAAGGCTCAACTATGTTGGAGCTATGACCTCCCTGGTTTTGGATGTGATGCCCTTATTTCTAAGGTGTGCAATGTAGAATGCCTGTCTTATCACTATGGATACATAGTGATCAAAGTTTAGATTGCTATTGACTCATGTTCTCAAGCCTCACACCACTGAGTTTGAGCTTAAAGGGGTGCTATGTATGTCATAATTAGCTGGCAGGAGTACTTTTTTCCCAAAGGGGACAATGAGACATTTTTTTGTATTAAGTTTCAGTCCATGAGTTTGGCACCAATCATTTGTCTGTGTCAGCCCTTTCTGTAATATGTTAACATCGTTGGGTGCTTATATGACTGTACCCAGTTGACAGTAATTTGCAAACTTGGTAAGCCACAGGCCATCTACCTTCATCTAGACTTCAGAGAAATACTTTGCAAACAGCAGAGGGCCCAGCACAGATCCTTGTGTTACTCCACTGGTAACTGGTCTACTGGTGGAGGTGGACTTCCCAGCTTTGACAGTGTGTGTTCTGGCAGTGAGCCACTTGGCTACCCACCTAGTAATGTATGGGTTAATCCCCAGATGGGAGATTTTCTCTGTGATACCTAAATGGGGGGGGGGGGGTTGTGTCAAAGCCCTTGAATAAATAAACCTAGGCAGTATGTCATGTTTTCCTCATCCAGGGATTTGGGGACATTATAATAGAAGTCCACTATGTTTTATAAGCAAGATGTACCCTTGACAAAACCAAAATGGTCTGGGTCAAGAGTGTTGAAGGTCACCTCTGTCCTTGTGGGTAGGGTCCATGATGATTCTTTCCATAGCCTTGCAGATAAGGCTGGTTAGGCATATGGATCAATAGTTCCCAGGGTCAGTTGATGAGTGTGTAGGCATGTTCAACTGTGAAAATAGTTCTAGTTACCAGATGTTTGTGCATTGCATATCACACATCTGATATTAATTTATGTAGTGCAATTGATATATGTGTGAAAAAGTACTGAGACACAAGGATTGCAGTGCATGGGAGGAGGTAACACATGGCTGCATTTGAAATAAGTGACTTATTGTTAGATAGAGCCTTTATTTTGTTATGTTTCCACATGAAGTTTCATGGCATAAAGAGTAAATGGACGGTGAACAGCACTAATAAATGCTAATAGTGACTTTGCATAGTGCAGAAGTGAGCAGTGTGTTTGCGAGACTATTGACAAAGTATTTGTGCATGTGAGGCACACATTTCCATTACTTTCCCTGCTTGCACATAGTTAAGCAGTGCACAAACATGAACCTTACTGATAAAATTCTGAGAGTTACTACTGAGTCTGTGGAACACACCTGCTGGTTAGATTACTCTGTGGCAGCAGGTGTAAATGCATTAACAGGGAAGAAAATATTGTGGGAAGAAATAGCCAGGGAATTGTTATGGCTAGGCTTGTATAGGCCCTAGGGCTGATAGCCTAGTACCAATATATGAGCCTATGAACACATTTACTTTTGAGCCCAGATGATACTGAGCTTGAATCTATGTGCATGTATACTTTTTAATAAACAGTTCTTTATAGTACATGTGTTGCTGTGTGTAGGCATAGTGCAGCAGGATTAAGTGACATTAAGCAGAAGTAACCACAGCACTGTACAGCCACTGAGCATCACTTGGCATTGGTGTGTGATACCAAACTCTGCCCAAACACAGAGATCAAAAAGTGAAGGGATCCATTGCTTATTCTGGTACTTATGTGTGATTTTATTTTTTGACCAGATTATAGGTGTTAAAATGGGTTAGATAGGCAACTGGTGACATGAGAAGCAAACAGGGGGAAGAACAAAGAGAAATCAATACAGGAATGTGCTATAGGCAGGTAGGAAAAAAACATAGCTATCCATTTCTTCAACAGTAAAAATTGATAATATGTGCAAAATATTAGCTGAATTTGGACCATCACCCCCACAGTGATGGGTGACAGCAACATAATCATGTTGCATAGCCAATTAGACTGAATCAAGTGTGTCAATATGACGTGTGCAAAATGGAGAGCTATGTATGGGAGAATATTTTTGGGGGGACAGGTGCCCATTTTTTATTAAATTCAGTAAGAGAGGAATACTGGGTAAGGGACGTAGGTATTTCTGGATCAGGTAAGTTGGGTAGGTGAGGAAGCAAATGCAAATAAATAAGACAAACAAGACAAGACACAGAGATGATGAAGAACACAAAAGGTTAGGGGAAACCATGATTGAGGTTAGGGAGGGGACAACACATGCTTATGCCCACCAAGCATGGAGACGGCGAGAATTGAGTCCTTACCAGTGGACTGTCATCACTCTCCCCTTACTCCACTGCTGGCTGGAGTGCTTGACATCTTCTCCTCTTACATACCATGAGAGAGAACAGCATCTCCATCCAGTGTAGATATACACCAGTGGTGCAGTGCATGACCCTACACACTAACCCTGGCATCTCCCAGTGGGTAATGAAATCCCCACCTCCTCCAATCCTCCATGAGAGTACCACTACACCAGCTTCCTGGGCAGTAATACCTAAGAGTGCAGGTAGTGCAGGGGCAGCAGAGGCACTTCTGCCAGGTTGGATCCCAGATGTGCTAGGCATTGATTCTGGAGCCGGTAGAATGGGGCATGCTGATCCACTTGGGGTGGCCTACCCCATTGTGCTGTGTAGCATTTAGTGATTTGGCACACATGGATGACATGGACAAATTTTGATGACACATATAAAATTAAAAAAGAGAGATAAGGGTTGGTTTGAAAGAAAAAAAAAAGATAAAATTAGTACCGTCATATGTGACATATGATGCATTAACACAATTATACAACTATTTTATCTAAAGTATTACATTTAAGTATACATCCTAACAAATGCACAGTTATACCTACAGATTGCCAAAAATAATCCATGAAATGTGCATATATTTCACATATGCATGTTCCAAGTATACAGATTACAGGTAATAGCAGGGCATTTATGCCACTTCTATAGAATTTAATTTAATGTAAATGTTATTAAAGAAATGCAGTACTGCATAGTTGTGACTTGTGTTATTTGAACACAGAACCTCTGACTACAGTCTTATATTTGACTCCTAAAGTTGGTTTGTGCTACAGACTAATGCATGCATACTTGCTTTTACAATTAGGATATGCATGCTCAATTTACTACAACTGTATAAAAAAATGAAAAATCTAGCTTTAACTTTTAAAGCTACAGTAATACTTCTCTTGTGCTACATACATATCATTTGCTTCCTTCAGTCTCTCCATTCAAGTAACATGAGCATGTCATTTGAATTCTATGTCAGCATTACCTGGGGAAAGAACAAAAAAGAACAAAAGAACATTATGCATATGAGTCTTGCTTATATTTAGCATTCTAAGTATTACAAATACTCTCTTATTTTCATACTTATACAGCTGTAGAATGTCCACAGTCTCAAATTCAGTCAACCAATGGTTGAGGATATCCCTTTTGCTCCAGTGTAGGTCATTAAAATGTTGCCTACACTGTCCTCCTGTGCATGGGATGCCATTAGCAATGGATAAAGCCTGAGCCAAACTACTCCACGCCTCAGTCTTGTACTGGAACCTAGAATAGTCCCCCTGCAGAAGTCTTTGGATGTGACACTTTACCAGGAGTCCAATAAATATCCTGGACACAATACCTCTGTGTGCTAAACTGGGCATCCTCCCCAGTAATTACAACAATGTCTAATACCTGATCTAGAGCAATGGAAAATAATGCTTTTCTGCTATTTATTTATTTCAGTTTGATTACCAGGGAAGTCCACTGGGCCACGAAGTACCCATTTTCAGTGGAGGCCCGGGGAGAAAAGCTCCAAAGTCAGTACAATCAATTAAATGTCCAAACAGTAAGAATACATAATAAGAACAAACAGTAACAATACATAATAATAACAGTGCAAAATAACAAGAACATAAAATTTTTTTTTTTTTTAGATAATTTGCAATATTGTCTTCTTTACAGTCAACTGGGAGTAGGCTAAATCATTTTTGGGAATTAGAAATGAAGTCTGAGAGTAGATTTGTGAAGGGGTAAAGAGGAGCATTAGTGTAGAAAATCTGTATGATTTATATAGGGTGAAAGCAGGAACATATCCATTTGGAGGAAAGGTGTGAGTAGAGTTGGGTCTTGAAGCGATCTGTGTTAGCTATCGTCCTCAGTGATGGAGGGAGAGAGTTCCATTTTTTGCCTAGAGAGAAGGATAGTAGTAGCTTGCCAGCAGAATGTTTAGGTCTGTGAATGGAGATTAGGTTTTGGTGTTCTGATCTCAAAGATCGGTTAGGGATGTAAGGGGTAAGGATGTTGGATAAAGCTGGGCATTTTTCTGGATAGAATATTAGTTTGTGAGCGGTTTTTAGTTGAAGATAGTCAAGGTGGTTAGGGAGTTCTAACCAGTTCAGAGATTGAAGGGTAAGGCAGTGGTGGGTTGAGGTTTTGGATTTAGTGGCAAATTTAGAGATCTTGTTATAGCAAGCTTCAAGTTTAGAGGTGAGGGAAGCAGACAGATTAGTTAGAAGAGGGGCACCATAAAGGAGAGAGGGAAGGAGGTAGGTGGTTGCTAAGGTGTGCCTAGAGGAGTTTGAAAGAAATAGATTATTCCTGTAGAGCATGCCTAACTTTTGGTGTTTTTTTATGTTTTGTTGTATGTGAAGATCGAATTTGAGGTGTTCATCAATGATAATGCCAAGGAGTTTAGCGGATGGGACCACTTCTATAGGAGTGTTGGTTTGGCTTAGGATGTTGAAAGTGATTTGCTAATTACAGTTATCACATTTATTGGTAGTATGCAAACCCAAGCAAAGATGCCAACTGTGCTTGAGTGATGTTAAGTGGAGTGCAGCAGTGCCAAGCAGGGATGACATAAATATTTGAAATAGAAAGGTTAATCTTATACTTGACCTTAGTTTGAGGGGTATCTTGGGATGTAGCTTGGAAATATGTATTGAAAAATGGAAGGGTATCTGTTAGGTGAGTTAAGTTTGCAGATGCTCTGGGGGCGTATATGTCATGATCTGACACATTTGTTTTTGGCTTTATACAATGATAAAACTGTTTTTTAAAGAGTTGGATTCAAACCTAGGAATAAGGGACAAAACATTTTCTTCCACAGAGTTGATTTTCCATCTTGGTCACAAAAGAAGAGCTGCTCAGACATAGTCAGGGATCATTCATAAATACAGATGACAGTTTGAGATGTTACACATGTATGTGTGTTACCCGATAAGGTTCTTGTATATAGCTCCAGTTGTATATATGTCTTATTTAATTCTGAAAGCCATATAAGTGCAGATAACAGCATTATACTTACAGAAATACAGTATACAGTATACCATCAGTCATATATCTGAAAACACACTAAGGGTGTGTTATCCTTCATACATATACTGTAATCAATCTAAAGTGTTATAAGTGAGAGTGACTATAATGGGAAATGGGACAACAGTAAAAATGTCTGGAATGTCCTATATTAGAAAACAGGACCATGGGTATGGCAGTCCTACACTTACACCTGTTGCCACAAGAATGTTGAAATAGCACTTATCTGTTGTACAGTTCATTGCTATAAACTGCACTGTCACAATAGTAAAAATAGGTTGGACACCCTGTACTAGAAGCCAGGACCATCTGTACTCCAACCTTACACTTACATATGCTGCCACAGAAGTAGTTACAAAATAGTTCCATAATTACTTACTCATTCTTAAGTTCTCTGTGTTAACTGCTGCACAACACTGCTTACCATATTTGTAGCATGCCCAACAGAATTAATTGAATGTACCCATATTCAATTGTTGGCTGTCTGCACCCTGTCTGCAAGTGTTCCATGAAGGCAGCTGTTGGGGAACCTTGCTAACCACCAAGAAACACTGCTTAGCAGTGTTGGACAATGGAAAGCAAAACTTACAACAATGTATTCTTTTTGACCTTTACACTTTTACAGATGACCTGTCTGCAGGTATTTTGCAGGTGTTTTGTCTGCTTCCTGTGTGGTTCAGTAGTCTAGTTTGTGCACAGCTAAGCATAGTGCAAACAAGATAAGCACAACAAAATCTGACATTCATTTTCTCCATTTCCCTTGTTTGCCTTGTGCTGCGCACCATGCAAGCAATGGCCAAAAAAATGAGAATAAAATGGAAAAGTAGTTGAAATGGTGAAAAACAATCTATGATACAAACACTACAAAATGTTTGTTAGTACACAAGAAATATTCCTATATAGGTCTGGATTTGAATTCATACTCCAATGAACCTTCAGAGCACAGTAAAGATGCCTTATCCTTCTTTTGTCACACAAACAACTTTGCAGCAGGGGAACTGAAATCATTCTGCATACAAACAACTGCAACATCATGCACAGTACTAAGAAACCACATAGGTCCATAGGTTGGTACTAGGCTATCGACCCTAGGGCCTATACAAGCCTAGCCATAACAATTCCCTGGCTATTTCTTCCCACACTATTTACTTCCCTGGACCCCTGTCTAGCAGGGTGACTGATGTGATCCCTGGGGTGAATTTCCTTTCTCCCATCCAGTCATCAAGGTTCCTTTTGAAGAGGGCCAAAGAGGTGCTCTGCTTGACATGTATGGGCAGTCTATTCCAGAGTCTGGGGAGTCCCTAGGTCAGGAACCTATCCTTCCAGCATGTTTTGTTTATTGTGATGACAAGGTTTAGATCCCTGGAGTGTGTGCCTCTGAGGAATTGGGAGTTCTTTAAGTGTAGTATGTCCAACAGCTCTGGGTTTGACATGGCCTTGTATGTTAAGCAGAGATTGCCTCAGAGTAGATGATATGCAACAGAGTATTGCTGAAGTTTTTTAAGGCAGTCAGCATAGGGCATATGCTTTAGGCCTGTGATTCTTTTAAGTGAGGTATTTCTGCTGCCTTTCCAGTTGTTGCAGATGTCTTGAGAGGTACATACCAAATGGGGCATTGTATTCTATAATGGGTCTAATGAGGGATGACTACAGTGGGACAATGACCTCCTTTTTCTGAATGAAAAGCCCTTAGTGATGAGGTGTGCCACATAGAAGGATTTCCTGACTGTTGTGGCAATGTGGTTATTGAAGGTGAAACCACTGTCCACCTGTGTTCTTAAGTCTCTTAGCACACTTTTGGTGTTTAATGCACTGCCACCTATGTGGTAATTCATGGGTACATGCTTTTCCCAAGCATCTGTTTCTGTAAGGCCCTTTTGTAGAGTATCGACATAATTTGGGGATTCAATAATGGCTCCTAGTTTGCAGTCATCTGCGAACTTTGTTAGCCAGAGTCCCTTAGTGTTGGCCTGTACTTCAGAGAAGTAGATTCCAAACAAGAGAGGTCCCAGAGGTACTCCACCTTGAGGTACTCCATTTGTCACTTGTCTGGAGCTAGATTTGGAGTCAGCTACTTTTACAATGTGGGTTCTGTTAGTAAGCCAGTTGGCAACCCATCGAGTGAGGTAGGGATTAATGCCCAGCTTAGTAAGTTTATCTATGATTCCAGAGTGGGGGATGGTGTCAAAGGCCTTGGCGAGGTCCAGATAGGCTGTGTGGACTGCCTTACCCTTGTCCATGGCTCTGGAGACTGATTCAAAGAAGTCAATCAGGTTCAGGAGAAAAAGATGGCCCTTCACAAACCCAAACTGGGTGGGGTCCAGTGTTTTAAGGTTGCTAATGTCTTTGGTTATAAGTTCCATGATAATACGTTCCATGGTCTTGCAGATCAGGCTCATCAGACTGATGGGGTGGTAGATCATGGGATCCAAGGTGGATCCCCCCCTTGTGGAGTGGGATAACTGTAGCTGTGCACCACTCAGTGGGCATGAAGCCTGAGGTGAGGGTGTGATTAAACATGACACTTAGGTGAGCTGCCAGTTCATTTTGTAGTTCATGTAGTACACAACCCGGGATGTCATCTGGTCCTATGGGTGCTATATTCTTAGCTTTGGAAAGTGCTTTTTTTACCTGTGTGGCTGTTATTACCAGAATTTGGCAATCTTCCAGTATTGAGATGGGCCATTTAGGGGGTGAGAGGGGGGTGAAGTTGGCACTGAATCAATCTGCCAGGATATTGGCAATATCCTTGGGATCAGTATATTTAATGCCATTCTGTTGTAACTCAGAGCAGATCTGAGCATTGCCATTTAAATTCTTGACATAGTTATAGAAAGCCTTGTGGTTGTCTTTGGAATCTTTGGCAATTTTATTTTCATAACTAGCTTTGGAGGATTTTATGAGGGATCTCAGCTTCTTACTGAGGCTGGTAAGTGAGTTTTTTGCATCCTGGGATTTTCCTCTTTTCTGCAACAGTTTCTTCCTTTTGTTGTAAAGTTTGTTTATGGCAGGAAACCACCAGATTGGCTTCCTTTTTTTGGAGGAGAGCATTTTGGTTCTATTTGGGATGGCACGATTCATTGCATGAGTGGATGTGCTCATACAGTGCCTTAGTGTAGGACTCAGCAGTCGAACTTTCAGTTCCCATCTGCATGGGTGTCATGAAGTTTATAACTTCTGACTTGAGTAGCATGAAGTTGGCTTTGGAGAAGTTTTTTATGGAAGTTTCCTTATTGGTGTGTGGGGGTGGGATGTGGATGTTAAGGGTGATTAGCTTATGGTCTGACCTGACCAACAAGGGGGTGACCATAGGTGTGGAGCATCGATTTCCCATGTTGGTAATGACCAGGTCTAGGATATTGGAGCCCCTGGTGGGATTATGGATTAGTTGATCCAGGGCATTGGAATTTATGAATTCCAAGAACCGCTGGGCAAAGGTGTTGGTACACGAGTAGTTTTCCCAGTTAATGGCAGGGTAGTTTAAATCACCCAGTATTAGGGTGTTTAGTTGTATATTAATATTTTCTACTATGTTTAGAAATTTGTAGTGAGAATCTTGGGGCATGGTGGGGGATCTGTAGCAAGCTACAATTTGGATTGCAGTCTTACCTAGTGTTAGTTGCACCTGGAGAATTTCAGATGCATTGTGTTGGGCAACTAACCTGGTGGTGTGAATATCCTTGGTGAATATGGACACTCCTCCACCTTTAGTGTTTCGATCCTGGTTTGGTGGCCAAAAAGTGTGGTAAATAAACAGCCATGCAGGTCTTGAACCTAGGACCCTATATACCATAGTTACAGTAGTTAACCACCAAGCCATCACAGAAGTACAGAAGAACATAACTGTTATTTGTACATAATTTCAGATGTAGTGCATTGAGTGATCACACAACCATTTATGACTATTGCTTGCAAAAATGCAGCTCTGCCTTACCTCTCTGTTTGTTGCTCATCCTTTATCTGACCAGTAATCTGAGACATGCAGTCTGTAAGGCATTCTATATCCTTGTCCTTAAAATTTGTGAGGATATTAAATAGTAATTATATACAGTGGTCAACAAATGAAGGAGAGGCTGGATGTTAATGAACAGAACCTGTGAATTGTATGCTGCTTACTTACATTTCCAGCTGTGATAAAATTGCTTATATACATTGTGTAACCTGACAAACCCACTGGAAATAGGGTAGTCTGTATTGCTGTTGTGTTTTCCTTCTCCCTAGTAATAATTATTCACAGTTGCAATCCATTAGAAACAAACACTGAGGGAGTGCCTGCACTAAGTTTACATCTGCTACAAGGAGCCAAAAATGTATGATTCAGCAGTTTTAATGAGTTCACATCTCATTTGCATCTTCACTTTGCTAACATCCCTGTACCTACACTATAAAAAGGCAATGGTGAAGGACTAGGGAAGCTGCAGATGAGGAAACATGTTAATGTGGAGAACACAGAAGAGGTTAATACTTTGGGATATATCTGCACAGAAGACTACTGAACTTGAGAAGATATGCTTGCATTTTTTGAGTTATATACTGCAGACGTTGAAGTGTCATTTAAGAAAAATATGTTTAATATTTATATAAATATATTAATTAGCAAATACTAGTGTTATCTGTATACATTACTTAGAAGTGAACTGATGGCATGGGCATGTTTGTCAAGACATTTCACAGGTATACATGATTGACAATAGCTTAAAACTGAATATTCTGTATTAAATCTGTACACATGATTCAGGGACAGTTCATCTGATAGTACCTTTATCATTTCACTGATGGTTTGTTAGCAAAATGTGTCATTTGCCTGTTTTTTGGGGGTTGTGGGAGCAAAGCTGCATTTCTGTTTGTGCACAAATAAGGATATGTTGCTACTGTTACTCTTCCTTGTTTTGCATCTAGCCTTGCTTTGTGTGTGAATGTAATGTGTTACAACCACACAGTTCTTGTTCATATTTCAAATATCTATACTGCTTTATGTTTCTCCAGTGGGTAATACTGAAATGCTTCCTTTTCTATTTTATCTGGGAACAGGCATTTTTTAGTTATGTGCTACTTATGTGTATTATCCTTCTGTCATGTTTTAGGACACCTAGGGCTATGGCACCCAGGGACCTCAATCTCTGAAAACCATCCTTTGGTGACCCTGGGAATCAGGTCATTGTGGAAGCTCTTAGGCAACATGGTGCCTTTCTGCTTGAGAAGGGATGTGGAGATATGTCAGGTAGAATGCCAATTTGGCAGCAGTTAGTTGCAGGTGTGAATGCAGTAGGTGGCTACAGCAGGACATATGATCAGGTGTGCCACAGGCCAATGACATGATCTCATCTGCATGGAGGAGAGCAGCTGCAGTGGCCTGTGATTCGAATGGCTGCCAGGTGGGCCTGCTACAGGCCTACCACTAAGAACAAATTAAGAGTTCCTATCTACTGTTAGGGATCCAGACAGCTCCCAAGAAAGTGAAGAACAGTTTGTCCTTAACACTGGTGATACTGTTTCAGGGGCAGCAAGTATGTCCCAGTATCCTAGGGATAAAAATTTAAAGGAGGATATTTCAGGGTGACTCTGTCACCGCTGATATTCTACCTTTCCTTAACCCATTAAGCTGTCTACTTAACAGCTTATGCCATGGCTATAATTTGGCTCCTAGAAAACAACAAAATGTAAAGACTTTTCATCTTCTCTTTGTCAATTATTTAAAGCTGTATAGCTTATCAGATGAGGAGCTGAAAGTACAACTGCAAGTTGTCAAAACATTTTTCAGATGAGATAAGAATGTCATTTGGTCTTGATAAATGTGCAAATGCAATCGTTAAAGCAAGAAAACTGCAGCACCAGTAAAACATCAGTTTGGGACAAGGATGTGCTATAAAAGAACTTGAGCAAGAGGGAGTGTATAAATATTTGGGAATTGATGAAGGATCAACAATAAAACATGAACAAATGTGAATAAAACTTAGTAAGGAATACTTAAATTAATCCTGAAAACAGCATTGACATCTAGGAACAAAATCCAGGCTATAAACCAATTTGCTCTTCTTGTCCTAATTTAACAGTTTTGGAGTGATTGACTGGCCCCAAAACATGTTGGATAGATTAGATAGGAAAACAAGAAGGATGCTTCATGCTCAGCCAATGATTTATAAAAATCAGTGCATACCAAAATTATATATTCCCCATTCCAAGGAGGGATGGGCCTCCTTGAAATTTATTTCATGTATCAAGCTGCAATAATGGGACTCTACACATATCTCCTGACCTCACAAGCCCCAAATGTAGTGAAAGTTTTGAAACATGATGGCAATAAATCTAATATGACTTATCTGCTTAATCTAGCAGAAGTGTATCAGTGTCGAGCAAGAATGGCAATCAGACAGAAGTAGAAAAAATCAGGCAGCAACTGAAACAAAAAACAAAAGAAAGAATATAAGGTGAAGGACCAGATGAGAAGGCAAGAAATGTGGAAAATGCATAAATATAGTTGCAAGTATAGAAAACTTCTGGAAGACCCTCATGTTGCTCAGGAACAAATGCAGGAATGGTTAAGGAGAGGTGAATTCAAACCAAGAGATGAAAGGTTAATATTTCCAGCCCAGGATAGTGGGCTGTGTACACACTGGTTTACAAAGTCCATTGAACATGTGGGAGAAACAAATAAATGTAGGTTTTGTAAAATGAAATTGGAAACAGTCACACAACTTGTTGCTGGTTGTTCATAGGTTCATAGGTTCATAGGTTCATACTAGGCTATCTGCCCGAGGGCATTTACAAGCCTAGCCCATCGTTTTGTGGCTTACGCCACCCCTTTAGTATGGGGAACTATACCCATTATTTTGCTGTGCCTCTGTCGAGCAGTGACACTGAGGTAATCCCTGGGGTATATCTGCGATCTCCCATCCATTGGTCAAGATTTCTCTTGAACAAGGCCAGCGAGGTGCTCTGCCTCACGTGTACCGGGATTTTGTTCCACAGCATAGGGAGTCTTTGGGTGATGAATCTATCCCTCCAGCATGTCCTATTAATAGCCGTGTCGAGGTTTAAGTCTCCCGCCCTTGTGGCTCTGATGGATCTAGATTTTTTGAGGTGAAGCATATTCATCAAATCTGGGTTTGACATGGCCTTGTATGTTAGGCAAAGGTCACCTCTGAGCAAGCGGTAAGCGACTGAATAGAGCTGGAGTTCTTTCAGTCGGGCAGCATAGGACAGATTTTTGAGACCCTTTATCCTTTTGGTGAGGAACTTTTGTGGCCTCTCCAGCTGCTGCAAGTGTCGGGTCAGATACATTCCGAATGGGGCATTGTACTCAATCATTGGTCTGATGAGTGATGAGTAAAGGGAGACTATGACCTCCCTTGATCTAGATGAGAATCCCTTCATGATAAGGTGGGCAATGTAGAAGGTCTTCCTAACTACTTTAGCTACATGGGTTGTGACCTACTAATGGCCGAAGGACTGTATAATAATGTGGCAAAACTGTTGCACTGGGGATCGTGCAAACATTATGGTATTGAAGTGGCTGAAAAATACTGGAAACATGAGCCACGAAGCATCATAGAAAAGTATGAGGTTTACATCACATGGGATCACCAATTTCCAACAGTTCAAAAGATAGATGCTAGAAAAAAAGATATAGTGGTCCATGAAAAGAAGACAAAGGTACCGTTGATCATTGAAATCACCACACCCAGTGACTACAGTGTCTTCCATACAGAGTCATAAAATATCAGGATCTGCAGGCAGAAATGAGAGCAATGTGGAAGAAAGATATCCAGACAGTTCAAGTAGCAGTAGGGGCAACAGGTCTTATAAAAAGACTACACAATTGTATTTGGATATATTACCAATACATGTAACCCTGTATGAAATGCAGAAGGAGTCATTACTGGGCACATTGCAAGTGCTGTGAAGAGCACTTTTGGCTGACATCAAAGACTGAAACAATACTAATTTCATGAACTTTAATCGTACTTTGACTTAGGAGTGAGGTCTATTCCTGTCATAGTATTAGAAACCCAAAGGATTTGGAGAAATTACAAAAAAGGGAGTTTCCAGGTAAGCTTATGTATCTCCATTGTTAAATACTTTTGTATAGTACAATATTTACATCAATACATTAGGTATGTTTAACAAGACATTTGTTGGGGGAGAGTGTAGACTGCAACAGTTAGCAACACATTCTGATTGATTACACATGGAGCTTAGGATGGACTTGTCATCCAAGTTCTTGTTCAAAGTATACTTAATGGACATATAAGGGGCAAAATGTTTTACTCCCTGTGTTACTGTTAATTGTGATGATGTTGTCCTTACCTTTGCTTAACTTCTTCAGCACAGGGAGCAGACCATCATCTGCATGTGGTAAGCCAAATATTTTCGTGTCACTACTGATGAGCAGTTCAAGTTTTACCCCCTGTGTTACTGTTAATTGTGATGATGTTCTCACCTTTTGCTTAACTTCTCCCAGAACCATCCAGCATAGGGAGCAGACTATCATCTGCACATGAGAGGTGGGGCTGCCAACACTTTAAAGAGAAAATCCAGGACGATAGATATCCAAGGTCCAAAGGTGCGAGGAAATATTTTGGGGAGGGGACTCCAGGGGTATCACCCTCAGAAAAATTTTGTAATTTTCTGTTATAAAATGCATGTTTTAAAGTAGTTTTGTGACAATTTTTTAGCATACAAAACTGTTAGATAACTGCTGTAAAATATATATTATCAAGTTATTTATGCTTTTTTGGTTTTTGGATTGGATATCAGGTATTCTAGAAACAACAAACAATAAGCCTACAGTAAAATCCAAAATGGCCAATGAATGGATTCAGGAAAGAGTGGCCTAACAGCAACTTGATACAGATAATTACCTTAATTTCAACTAGTCTAGTTTTATAGCATATAGCAGTATCTACAATTCAACAACAGTACAAGCAGCAAACATCAAAAACAATTCTGCATATTTCAACAAGTGACTAGTGGGACTGGTTTGCTACAGTGACGAGTTAAAAATAGTAGTAATGGCAATAAGTACGAAAACAGCTAACAACAACTATATATGCAGGGAACCACAAGCAGAACTACAGGTGAAAAAATAATACTAGGCCTAATAGCATTAGGTTCATAGGTGTGTACTAGGCTAATGGCCCTGGAGCCTTTACAAGCCTAGCCCATAGCATTACCCTGACATTGTGCCACCTGACCTTAGTTCCTAGTGCCTCTGTTGAGAAGAGCCACTGGAGTGATCCCCAGGGTGAATTTTCTATTTCCCATCCACTCATCAAGATTTCTCTTGAAGAGGGCCAGTGAGGTGCTCTGCTTGACATGTATGGGAAGTCTATCCCATAGCATGGGCAGTCTCTGGGTTATGAACCTGTCCCTCCAGCATGTTCAGTTGATTGTGGTAATGAGGTTGAGGTCTCTGGAGCATGTAGTGTGGAGGGATTGAGATTTCTTTAGATGTAGCATTTCTAACAGAGTTGGGTCAGACATGGCTTTGTAAGTCAAGCAGAGATCACCTCTAAGTAGGCGATATGAGACAAAGAATAGTTGGAGTTTTTTGAGTCTGTCCATATATCACAAGTGTTTAAGGCCTAGGATCCTCTTTGTGAGGTACTTTTGCGGCCTCTCCAATTGTTGCAGGTGTCTATTGAGGTACATGCCAGATGGGGCATTGTACTCGATGATTGGCCTAATGAGGGAAGAGTAGTTTCTTCCTGGATGCAAAACCCTTAAGTAATGAGATGTGCCACACAGAAGGACTTTCTGACCACAGTAGCAATGTGGTGGTCAAAAGAGAGGTTGCTGTCAACCTGTGTTCCTGGATCTCTTATAACACATTCTGTGTTCATTGGGCTACTATCAATGTGATAATTCAAGGGAATTGTTTTTTTCCCAAGGGGGATGACTCATTTTTTGGCATTGAGCTTAAGACCATGGTTCTAACATCAGTCGTTGGTTTCATTGAGGCCTTTCTGTAGGATGTTAACATCACTTGGAGAGTTAATAATAGCTCCCAACTTGCAATCATCTGCAAACTTTGTCAGCCAGAGTCCCTTTGTGTTGGCCTGGACTTCAGAGAAGTAGATACCAAACAGGAGAGGATCCAGGACCAAACCCTGTGGGACTCCACTCATGACTGGTCAGCAGTCTGACTTGGAGTCGGCTACTTTCACACTGTAGGTTCTATCTGTGAGCCAGTTTTCAACCCACCTAGTGATATAGGGGCTAATGCCTAGCTTAGTGAGTTTTTCTATGATTCCTGAGTGGGGAATGGTATCAAAGGCCTTTGCCAGATCAAGGTACGCTGTATGAACCACCTTGCCTTCGTCCACAGCTCTGTCTAGTCTTTGGTATGGTTTCACTTAAAGTCGTCAGGCATTTTCTCCAATAATATTTCTCACTGCTATCTGCTGATAACAGCAACTTGTCGTCATGCAAAGCAGATTCATAAAACTCACTGCAGGTCATGCTGTTATTCAGGAAAACCTGCAGTTCGGCTTTCACCAAAGCAATGGTGGCTCTGTTTTGTTCTGAATTCCACTTGGCGTTCATCAGTGAGAAAACTCTTTCTGGAAAGACATTGCTCCCGGGCAGTAACATCACAGCTGACACAACATTAAACAAGTTAACTGGAAATGCTTCAACTGCATGGGCTGCACTGAAAAACTTCTGCCATTTGTCACATAGTGATTGCAGATATGAATCAGCAACAATGTGTGTCAAGCTTTCTTTAGCCATGCAGAATTCATTGTACAATGCATCCAAGTCAACTTCTTGCATTAAATCCATGGCAGTGCATGCAGTTTTTACATGTTTAAATTCTTGTGCTTTGCTGAGCGACAACTGACTTAGTGCAAAAGTGATACCATCTTCTGACCCTGAGAAATTAAACCACTTATTCAGGTACGGCAAACCTTTCAAGAGCAGCACAAACATTTCCTACAATAGATGCCTGGAATGGCTGCATATTTTCATTTTCAAGAACAGCATGTGTTTTGGATCCAAAAAACGTATCTGCTATGTGTGATTCAGTTTTTGTTCTCAAGTCCTGCATTACTGGAAACAGCTCAATGAACGTAAAATCTTCCTGCTCCACTTTCTGAACAGATAATTCAGGAACACTGCAGACGTTTTGAACAAAGTATAAGTAAGCTTTATTGATGTTAGTCTTCACTGATTCCTGATCATGTGTACCTTTTCTATGCCCAGATTTGCACAAACTTTCTTAGGGTATTCATTGCCTAGAGAAATTAAATGCAAAATGATTGCCAGCCAAGATTCCACGAACCTATTGACTGCAGGACCCGGAGACAGCCATCTGGTTCACACATGTCTCAGCAGTTCATGGTACTCCAAGCCCAAGTCAATGTGTTCTAAGTGAAGTCCTTGATTGACTCCACTGATGTCAGAGCAAGGACACAGGTCACCAAATTCTCTGCCTTAATGCGGCCACAGATCTTCTTGCAAATGGCCGAATTCAGATATAACTGGTGATCAAGCTTAGCACCACATTCTGCAGCATTGTAAGAAATGTGATGACACATGACGTGATAAATCCTCGCCAACTCTGCTGACATTGCCTTTTGATCAACTCCAGTTAACAATACTGCCCTCTTGAAAAATAACTGTCAATGGCAGCCGATTTCACAGAACAGCATGCTTTTATGTAAGTCTGCAAATGGTTGTGAGTTACCAAGTCGCTTTTTCCACTTATGCCACCCATATGCTCTTTTAATAAACCAAGCAGTGAGCAGCAAACACATTGTTATGGACTGCTTCACACCTAAGTTTGCCATTCATGATGAAACTCTGACATTCTCTTTTTAGCTTTCTTGGCCTTTACTTTATTGGGTGGCGTGGCCATGCAATCCTGGTCAGAATCACTGTCCATGGTTACAGTGCCTTCACTCATATCCATTAAGAATACAACACTCAACAAAATATGCTCAATTTCACAAAAATAAATGAATAAGACTAAAACAGTAACCAGCAGAAATGAAAACAGAAGCTTTAATGTTATTCAATAAAACAAAAAACATGTACCTGTAAAGTACAACAAATCAAAAAATGAATTACGGGTATGTACAACATGTTTTGAATGGGCAGACTAGGTCTCAACCTCTTAAGGGGCTAATGTGGAATACAGAGCCTAGCAATGTGTGACAAATAGTCAAAATGCGGAACACCGTATTTTTGCACTGTGCAAAAATGTACCATTTCTTTGTGTTGAAATGGTCTTTCTGCCAGAATTGAACATTTCACAGGTTTTGCATCAATTTACATTTCCTAAATAAGTACAAACTTATCTACTTGGACATCACTGAGACTGCAGTACAATTACTGACTGCATTGTAATTCATTACAAAAGTTACTAGAACATATTTTGTATCAACATACATTTGCTACACAACAAATATGACACTCTAGAATGGCATTGCTGATTACTCATATCAAAGAAACTACATCTAACTCAAAACAAAAACCATAGTCTACAACAGTCTTGCATCAACTTAAATTTGCTGAGCAGTAATCAGCAAAAAATCAGTTCTGTTCTGCAGTAAGCAGCCAGTTCACAGTCAGATTACCCGGTCTGTCTGACTTTTTCATTAATCAAATGTCAATAAATAAAATAAAATAAATGATATCTACAGAAACAATTCATACATTGCAATATCTAACACAGAAATACTTCTACTTAGCAAAAAATGACTAAAGGACATGAATCAACTATTTAAACAAAAAAAAGCATGTACCAGTTTTTTTCCAACCCATCAACATACTCTCCTTTATCAACTAAACCTGTAAAGTGTTCAGTTACACAAATGACTGGTCTGGAGACAACATACCCAGTCACCCTTTCCCAGCAATCAAATGTCAATAAATAAGTAAAGTAATAAACAAATATGTAAATGCTAAATTACTTAACTAAGTCAATAACAAATGAGCCCTATTCCTATCTTGATAGTAGGAGCCATAAAATGTACCTCTGCCTAGTTAAGTGAAAAAGCAGCTCTAGCTTTCAACCTTGCATCTCCAAAATGCAGAACACTTACTAATAATTTCAACAAGGAAACTTGCAGGATGGTTAAAATGCATTACTTTATAGTCATAAAAAGTCATTTTGATCATAACTCTCAACTGTTCCTGATTTTGCCTCAAATGTTAATGAATAGAAGTATCGACAAATCTTTATATGATGCTTTGGTTATTATGAAACCAATAATTCCAGTGATAAAAGGTGTACCAAAGATACATAAACATACTAGTAACCCACCTTTGTGCCCCATTGTTGCAGGCAAAGGTTGGGTGGCACAACCGTGTTCCATCTACATAGAAAAGAAGTTAAGAACAATAGTCTCCAAGTTTCCAAATATTTTGAAAAATAATAGACAATTTTTGAATAACTTAAATGGCTTTATATCTCAAAAGGGCAATATTATGGGCTTGTTGTTAGTAACATTAGATATAAAAAGTCATTTTACATCTATGCCTAATGATTTTGGTATAGAGGCTATAAGGTATGTGCTAACACATAAGAGTGAATATAGTAAGGCTAATATAAATACCATATGCCTTCTATTGGACTTGGTATTAAAGAATAATGTTTTTATGTATGCAGATAATGTCTCTTTACAACAATGGGAGGTTGCCATGGGCACCCCTTGTGCAAATCATATGCTAACTTGGTCCTAAGTAGATGGGAAGATGAGAAAGTCTTTTGCACTAATGAGTTCACTAGGTATTTAGCTTTTTACAGTCATTTTGTTGATGATATGTTTATAATACGGGAGGGGTCCAGGTGAGATTTGGAATTATTTGTTGAATACCTGAATAACACCACTGACGTTTTACTTTTTACTATGTTGTGTTCCAATATGGCAATTGATTTCTTGGATGTGCATTTAGAAATTGATAATAATTTTGGGCACACATGTTCAGACAGGATGGAATGCATTTGTCAAGATCAGGGAAATTAATTTTTGCAGTTGATATTTTGCAGTATTAGACAAACACAAAACAGGATTTTTGCTAGGTCAAAAATTTAACAGTTCACAGACAGCAACATTTGATGTATCTCTGGTGGTTGTTAATGCTAGGAGCATTAATAATAAAGTTTTTTTATTGGAAAATGTGTTACATTCCCACAAGATTGATGGTGTTATTTTTATGAAACATGGTTAAAGAACAATGACTGACAACTAGTTCTGTCAGGGTATAAATGCTTTTACTGTAACAGATATTCTAACAAAAAATCAGATGGAGGTGTTATGATAGGGATTAAAGATAGTTATGAGACCTATGATTATTACTTGTTCAGTAATAACACCAGTAACATAGATTGTGTAACTGTGACAATAAAGACAACCCCGGAACATACAACAATTGTTGGAGTGTTTAGACCACTAAAGTCAAGTGCTGATGACCTGGAGGAATTCATACATTTCTTGCATGAAGCATAGGAATGGAAGAATAACAGTGGCTGGGGACTTAAATTTACCAGAAACAGACTGGAATAATATTGATTTGACAACATTAGTAAGGAAATGATTCACAATTTATGTCTGGGAACAATGATTGCTTCAGATTGTAAAAAAACGTACCAAGTAATGGAACATACAAGACATTGTTTGTGTTCCTAAAGAAATTACTTTTACTTCATGCCAAGTTTTTCCACTGTTGATGTGCAGTGATCATCATGGGGTTATAATGGTTAATTTGTTGCTAGATAATTGTGCCAAAATGAAATCTAAACCAATGCACAGAAGATTACTTACAGATTATATGGAAGCAAAACAGTCACTATATAAAACTAATATGAGTGATACGTTCATTGGCAAAACTGCAGAAGGAATATAGAAAATTTTGAAAGAGAAATTGAGTGTAAAAATAAATGTTTAACATCAAGATTTAGGCATACAAATTCAGGAAGATATATTTCCATGAGAACAAGATACCTAATTAAGGTGAGAGACAAACAATATAAGAAATGAAAATAAGTTGAACTACAACTTTGAAAAGTGAAATAAACAAGCTAGATAAATTAAGCACAGTGTATGACAAGATCAAGAAACATTTGAAGAAAATGTATATAAAGATATTGAGCATAATAGGAAACCATTTTATAGATACATAAGATGTGGAAAGAGTAAAGACATACACATTGATGAACATTGTGTAGATACTAAAATATATTCTCAGGCACAACAGATTATAGATATATTTACAAAACCTTATGCCAGATAGTTTGCCTCCACAAAGAGAGTGATAAGTTATGCAAGTGACATCCAGGTAATCGTAGATACTGAAATCAAATTAGATTATATTGGAAAAGAACTATGCATACTGGATCCAAACAAAGCACAGGGAGGAGACTGAATTGGTAATAATGACCTGAGAATATTTCAGCAAGAACTTGCTGTGACATTATGTCTATTATTTACTAGGTTGTATAAATATGGGGAGATTCCCCAAGATTGATGACGTGTGCTTATTAAACCTGTCTTTAAGGGAAAGAGGAGTAGGACAAACCCAGGGTCACACAGACCTTTAAGTCTACTTTAATGTTCTGGAAAAATAATGGCAAAGGAAATATTGGATAAGTGATTCTCAGAACAAGAAAGCTTGGGAGTAGAAACCATACATCAGCATGCATATATTGAAAACAAATCTATTGCCTCCTGTAACATAATGTTCTATAACAATATAATAACAGCTATGAAAGAAAAATTATGCTGTGATGTAATTTATATAGATTTAACTTCAACATTTGACAGGGTTATATACAAAACACTGATCAATAAATTAGAACTAGAACTATTTATTGATGCACTCTTGATAAGATGGGTAGTTGATTGGCTTACAAATAGGACATGGGAAGTATCATACAGGTGAAATTATTGGTTATAGTCAGGGTGTCCTACAGAGCTCTGTTCTATGCCCTACTTGTTTCGATTGTATCTTTCAGACCTATCTTTTTCATCTGAGGTGTTCTACAATCTGTATGCAGATTACTTGAAATTGGGTAAACTGATTACATGTGTTACAGATGGGGGCATGTCTGCAAAATACCTTGACTAATTTGACCATTTGGGTACAGGAGAATAACATGCTAATAAATACATATAAGTATATGATATTTTAGAGACATAAATTGAAAGGTGAATATTTAATATGGCACACAGTGATTGAAACTGTAGATTCACTTAAAGACCTGGCTATATGGGTAGATCCAGTGTTGAGTTTTTCTAATCATATCAACCAATTGGTTAATGATAGTTATAGAACTATAGGTTGTATAAAATGGATTTACAAAGTCTAGGAAATCAGAAATGCTGAAGTTGGTGTTTGTTAATTACATTAGACCCAAATGTGAATATGGAATAACAATATGGAAACCTTATAAGAAAACAAGCATGAATAAACTGCAAAGAGTACAGTAAAAATATACTAAGGGCATCCATGAATGTGAACATTTAAGTTATTGTGAAAGACTAAAATATCTGAACTTGTACAATGGCTCTTATCTATGAGGAGGTATTTTTCAGGTATATAGGGCATTTAGAGATAACTACCTCTGGGAATGTTTAGGGTTATCAAAAAGTAGTAGAGAATCATCAGACAACCTATGTAGAAGATTCTAGGAATGAGAAGTGTACTAAATGGTTCTCTGAGAGAGCAACTGATACATGGAACAGACTACCAAATGACATTAAAGCCAGCAGTAGTTTAGATATTTTTAAGAAAAGCCTGAACACTTATAATAGGGGCAACTATTTTGGTATATTAGCAGGCTAGAAGGGTATTAATGCCTGTGTTTGAAATATTTGTATGTATGTATGTATGTATGTATCTACTGACATTATTTAAGATAATACAGCAGTGTTTTCTATTGCTCATACTAGGTACATAAAAAATGTAATTATTATCTCATTAAGTGACTACACTTTTTGATTGTTGGTATTGTTGCACTTCTGCTTGTGACTGATTACAAGTTACAGCAATGGTTCCCAAACTTTTTTGATTCTCAGCTCCCTTGTTGAATCCAGGTTTTCCCAAGGCGACCCCCCCCCCCCCATCATCAAATTCTAACAAGTAACTTTGGGAAATAGCTAATATATATTTTTTTTTAATTAAAAGGGTTATTTAGGTAAAAATAAATAACACACGTATTTAAGATCACAAAAAATGCAATTGTAATTGAACAAATTAATAACACAGGTATGTAAGATCACAAAAAATGTAATTGAACAAATACTGGCATTTAGTTTGTACATATTCTATCACGTTCTTAATCATATTTAGCATCCTGCACTACATTTATTTTGCCCATTCAAACCTGGGCAAACACTTCACAATATAATTACAATCTAGCACAGTATTTAATTGAATTCCACAGTAAGTATTTGAATAACAGCTTTGGTATCTTCAGCTACTCACATTACAACACATTTTGAATACCAGTTTTCATTGTGATCACAGTTTAACTCTACTTCACTAAATTTATAGTGCTCAACTGAAATAAAGACAAATGCAGAAATATCCAGGGACAATCAAGGGCATTCTTAAACTCTAGTACTATTAACTTGAGATAATGACAGAATAAAAATGTATGAATATACGTTTTATGAAATAATGCACCTGTAATTTTTTGTCATTATTTACTTGATTATAATTCACCACCTCTTCTCCAAAGATCACCAGCTTAAGCTTAAGAAAGACAGAGCTAAAATTAGTCAAAATCTCAGGAAAATCAATGACAATTGAAAGATATGCCGGAACGTATCGGTGCATAGATGACTATTGATCTGAGAGGACCTTACGAAGCCTAGCCATACAGCCCCACAATAGTTTTTAACACTTATGCTTTGCATACAAATAACCCAAATATGGGCCGCAACAGTCAAGACATTGATGCGCCAATAAGCTTGCCACAGTGACCTATCAAAGTCAAAAAATTCATAAAATTAACATCAACCTTGCTAAGCCATCCCTTTTGATTCATTATGCAGAAGAGCATATAACTGCCACAAGTCATCAAAACTCCAATTTACACATATACATCAACTTTATCAATAACCTTTTAGTAACAATTTGGGGCAATTCCACTAATAAACTGCACTCGCAGCACTAACCCTGCAAAGTAAAATCTTTTGCACAGTAAAAGACAGCTGAATAACAATTGCTCGTTACTACATACCGCTGAATAAGTGGGCGAACTTGCACACACACTTTCACAGCACTTTCTTTGGCCATGCTATGGCAAAAATATTCTTGTTAAAATATATAAATACAGTAGTAAGCGAACTCCTTACAGTTCCACTTTACAAACTCGGTGCGTCGCGCTATAACTGAACTTAAAATTCTTGCTGTTCTCATTGGTTGCCAACAAGAGGCAGTACCATTGTAAGCATAGCATAGGGAAGCTTGTTCAGTTCCCTGGTAGTTAAAAATAGCAAAAATAGTTAAAAGTAGCAGAATAACAATTTACAAGGGAAATGATTATAGCAAAAACAGTTGTGATGTGCTTAGTGTAACTAGCACAGGTAATAAAAAAGCTACACCAATTCATAACTTAAATAGAGTTAAAGAAAAGTACAAGCGCATGACTGGCCACACCAGAAAAAGTTAGGAATTAGAGATAGGACCTACTAGCTAGATATGCAATCCACTGATGTCACAACAGTTAAGAACAATGAAATCACCTACATTTAATTAACCAACACAAGAAGCTTCTGTGCCGATCAAGAGTGGTGGATCTTCACTTTTTTAATACAACTGTTCATTAATCCCACCCTTACATTGCTTTCCCAGAAAGTACTCTCCTCTTTTAAGGGCAGATGATTTGCTGATATCTAAGTGGCTTACTGGGAAGTTTGCAGTTAAAATTTGAAGTCCTTGTTTGGAAGGAAGTCAGAATAAATGATCCTTGTACTTCATGAGCATAGTATACCTCACGTAAATGTACCATAGTGCTATATTGCAAATAAAATAAGGGTGTTTCTAATTTGTTATGAAATAATTAATATCAATTTAGTGATTGGTTGAGGTAATATATTCTTACAGCTGTATATGAAAAGCATTCCACCTTCAGGTAGTTTTTGAATTTGCTATCTCCACTTTTTGGCTAAGAAGCTATAATGTATATAGTTTATGAAAGTAGTTTATTTCATTGGAGTTTTCTGAGAACGTGTTGATTGTCTTTGTCTACTGTTTCTAGTCTCTGGCATATAACTCAGACAGTGAAAGGACCATAAAGAAAATGGGGAAGTTTATGAACCATAGCAGACATCTGTGATTATATGGTGATACCCATACATACATGGTTTGAGTTCCAAGCATTGTCCTGATATGACAACCTCGATCCAAAAATCCTGTCATGTCACTATATTTTAAAATATGCATCCCACCCACTATACACTCACACTTACCTATACACTACCCCCTAACCTGCCCAGAAACATGTCTAGTTTGCTGTAGGTTGGGCTAAAGCATAGCATGTGAACCTTTAATATAAAAAAGTCCTTTAAAAGTAGAATCCAAATAGCAAATCAGTTTTGCTGAGAAGGAAGCCACATTACTGAAATCCACATTCTTGAAAATGCCACGACTTTGTATCATTCTGTTTTCCCACTGTTGCAGACAGCAGTTCACCAAACTGAAGCGTAAGTGCAACAAAACTGCAGAACTGAAAATGTAATTAGCCTCTTGGAATAACAACCGACATGAGTCAGGCAGCACTCCTCAAATCCCACCCAATCAGCAAAGATCTACACTGGGAGCCCACTAGGACCGAGCTTTAGAAATGTGATTGTCAAACTGGTGGAGGGCCCATCAATCACTGCAAACCCCACACTCACTAGCCATGCCTCGACCCCCTGGAGGAGGGAATCTACGTGCATGCATGTTTGTGCTTTTTTTCCTGCTTTGTTAATTGTGGAGGCTTATACAGGGGTCAAAGGAATGCTAATAGAACTACAAACTGTATACCTAAGCTTATTCATTCGTGGCGCCCCTGTGAGGAAGCCACATCTCCCCAGGGAGCCGTGGTGCACACTTTGGGAACCCCTGGGTTACAGTATTTAAAGTTACTGCTCCATAGTACTACATTACAGACTACAGGGTTACCTTTGTGATATAACTTTATTACTTGTCTGACTGCTATACTGATACTGCACTTTAAACTGCTCATTTAGATTTTCTGCAGCTATTACAGTTACTGCATCAAGATCCATTGAGTTAAACAACCCACTGTTCATTGCTTTTACTGGCTAGGTAGAGACCACATTAGCCTACTGGGTAAAGCCATTTAGTTGAATTTGCCACTGTTACTGATTTCCTTATTAACCTTACATAGTCGGTCATCTTTACATTTCTGTTTTGCACTTGTTGCTACTACAGTATTCACAGCTCATTCTTCTACCCTTTAGCCATATCCATGTTTCTCACCTTTTTCTAGCCCAGCCAGTTATCTTCTTATTCTTCTTCTTCACCTACCCTACACCCCTTCATCTGTACTGGACAGTATGCAACCTCAGTCAGCTGGCCTATACCCCTTCATCTGTACTAGATAGCATAGAATCACAGTCACCTGTCCTATACCCTTTCATCTGTACTGGACAGTATGGAATCTCAGTCACCTGTCCTATACCCCTTCATCTGTACTGGATAGCATGGAATCTCAGTCACCTGTCCTATACCCCTTCATCTGTACTGGACAGTATGGAATCTCAGTCACTTGTCCTATACCCCTTCATCTGTACTGGACAGTATGGGATCTCAGTCATCTGCCCTATATCCCTTCATCTGTACTGGACAGTATGGGATCTCCGTCATCTGTCCTATATCCCTTCATCTGTACTGGACAGTATGGGATCTCAGTCATCTGTCCTATACCCCTTCATCTGTACTGGACAGTATGGAATCTCAGTCACTTGTCCTATACCCCTTCATCTGTACTGGACAGTATGGGATCTCAGTCATCTGTCCTATACCCCTTCATCTGTACTGGACAGTATGGGATCTCAGTCATCTGCCCTATATCCCTTCATCTGTACTGGACAGTATGGGATCTCAGTCATCTGTCCTATATCCCTTCATCTGTACTGGACAGCATGGAATCTCAGTCAGCTGTTGGGGTAGTGTAGTAACTGCCTTGTGCTTACTGAATACTGTTTATGGCTGCCTCATAATGATTCAGTATGTGAGAGGTGAAAGTATTTATTTAACTTGGAGGATACATTCTCACCTAAGAACACATTTGGTAAGCACAGCATATATAGAAAAACAGCACAGAGCATTTCCACAAACCAACTTACTCTGAGGTTGTTGAGATAACACTGCCTAAGCTTCCGAGACTACAGATTAAGAAACCCAAGACACCAGTAGGCACGGCAACACACTCACCTTCACCCTTCACACCCACACCTAAGATGCATACCTCTAAGAGATACAAGAGCACAGATTCCAAGCCCTTATGGCATATGAGTCTGCATCAAACCAGGGTAGTGTTTTAGTAATAGGTGACTCTATTGTAAGACATATGGACACTGCACTAACCACTAAGAATAGGGTGGCAGTTATCTGTCTTTCTGGATCCAAGATCCAGGATGTAGCAAGGGCTCTTAGAAACCTCCCTCCTGACAAATATGATTAGGATCTGATAGTAGTTCATGTGGGGGTAAGCGAACTTAGATACTCTACCCAGAGAGACAGACAAGAGGATATGACTGAGCTTGCTATACATGTGTCTTAGGCAGGAAAGACACTGGTCTTAAGTGATATTTTGCCATCACCCAGAATGATGCCAAGATTCAAAGACAAGATAATTGGCTTTAATAATTTGCTATGTAGTTGGTGTCATTCCAGGGGGAGCCAGTATGGGTCAGCTTGTGATGAAATGGCTAACAAGCCTTTGCTGTCCCCATATTGCCTTTTTTAGGAAGACTCCATGTGATAGACATTCCAACTTACAAAATTCTAGGTTGTAACACATAAATGTGGATCTACTCAGTGCCAGGAGTCTTTACAAAAAATGCTTGCACTTGGGGTAGAGCCAAGATGGCCAAGTGACGACAGCAAAAATTTTGATCTATGCAGTACTACATTTAAATACAGGAAAATAATGTTTTTAAAAAAATGTATCACAATTTATTAATAATAGTCTTGACTTCATTATTTCTGATTTTGGTGGAAATATACAAACATTTTCCTGTCTTTCTTAACTGGAGAGTATTTCAGCCAAGGAAGATGAACAGTGTCGCTTTCGTCTTAGGACACAAATAAACAAATCTTCATGGGTTCTGTTCAAGCAGCTTTATTATATACAAACACATTACTATTTTGGACTATAGACTGTAACTTAAGTGACATATACAATTAATGACTATGGTCATGCATGCTTACTCCCTAGCTGCTCCTTCAAACTGGCGCTAAGGTTGCGCATGTGCACAGGTTATATACGTGCATGTACAGCCTCACATGCTTCTTAAAGATGCAAGCACATACACTTTACAGCCTGATCTACATCCTTCCTCTTTGAGAAATAGACCATACAATTGCTATGAGACTGTTTGGCATGCAGAAAGCACAAGTAATCTATAGACTTGCATTATACAATATTAAACATATAGGTATGTACAATCAAGTCCACGTTGCTCCGTATTTCACACTTGGTTTAGAAACCCATCCATATAGTGTGACATAAATCTGGGAATTAGATTTAGCAACTGGGACAGTTTCTGCAAAATGGTTGACCTGTGGAATGTTTGAATCACTTTCTGGAACAGAATCAGACTTTTGAATACATTCTGGTATGAAAACAATGTCTGATTCACTCTTTGGTTTAGAGTTTGCATCACAGATACAATGTTGTGATTGCAATGATGATGATGGTTCTGGTACAGGGAGAAGATGTTTGTGATTCCTCCTGTCCTCCACTCCTTTGGAATTTACCAAGTAGGATCTTGGCTCTGCACAGATGCCTGTAATCTGTCCTATTCGATCAAAACCTTTTTTTGTGTGGATTCATACCGTCTCTCCTTCCCTCAATGAACAAAGTAA
Source organism: Protopterus annectens (assembly GCF_019279795.1). NCBI lineage: Eukaryota > Metazoa > Chordata > Ceratodontiformes > Protopteridae > Protopterus > Protopterus annectens. The sequence goes on from NC_056726.1 coordinate 1,950,909,159, forward strand.
TCTGCTTGATCTGGAATAACTAGATTTATGGTTATTACATTTCTTAAACAACTGAGCTTTGATGGTTTTAGTGTTCTTAGATTTAGGCTGCAACAAACTTGAAGAAATAGATAGCATAGTTCCAGTTTGTCTGGAAAGCAGTCTTTGAGCAGGTGAGCCAAGAATATCATCACAGGGTATGTTTCTGAGATTAAGTTAATTCAAGAATACGTCAGTATTGTCATGCCTTGACCTTTCAAGTAACTGCTTTGCACTCTGTACTGCTCTTTCAGCTAGACCATTGTATTGAGGAAATTCAGGACTACTAGTGATATGTACAAAGTCCCATAATTTTGCAAATTTCTGAGACAACTGGCTAGTAAATTGAGTACCATTGTCAGAAACAAGTTTGTGTGGACTACCATGAACTGAGAAATGATGTTTCAACTTAGCTGTATTTGAGGTTAAGTTTGGTAGTAGATCAATCTCAAACCAATTTGAATAAGAGTCTACCGAAACCAAGTAGTGTTGATTGTTCCACTTAATGATATCAGTTGCTACAGTAGACCAAGGTAGTTCAGGAACTGGATCTAGCTGAAGCGGTTCTCATTGCAAATTCGGTCTAGTACTATTGCATACTGAACAAGGAGAAAGAACTCTATCAATGTCTTTTGATAATGAAGGCCAAAATACCAATTATCTTGCTTTTCTCTTAGTGGATGAAGGTCCTGGGTGACCACGATGCAAAATCTGAATATATTCTTGTTGTAAGGAAGCAGGAACAACAATTTTAGGAACTTTGAAAACAATGTCATCTTCCGTCAACAATTCATCTCTGTAAGGAAAATATGCTTGCACCTCAGGTGATACATTAGATTGCTTTGATGGCCATCCAACATTAATATAATGATTGAGCTTCTGTAAAATTGGATCAGTCTGAGTGTGATCTCTTAACTCATCAAGTCTAGTGGTGGAAAAATTATGCACTGATAACACATCAAAGTCAAATGTCTCTGCATCAAGCTGTTCTGTTGTATTTCTGGGAGATCTGAATAAAGTATCAGCCAAATAGAGCAATTTGCCTTTAGTGTAGACCAATTTGAAATTGTACTTTTGCAGTTTGAGCATCATTCTTTGTAATCTCTCTGAAGTGGAATGCATAGGCTTCTTTAGAATAGCAACTAGAGGTTTCAATCTAAATAGCTCGGGCATAAATAAAATCATGAACCTTGGAGCATGCAAATACTATAGTCAAAAGCTCTTTCTCAATTTACGCATACTGCATCTCAGTTTGGGTTCGTGTTCTAGATGCATAGACTACTGGTCTGCCCTCTTGAAGTATAACTATGCCTAAGCCAAATGTTGAAGCATCGCAGGAAATAATAACTGATTTGTTCACATCATAGTATCTTAACATAGGTGGGGTGGCAATTTTCTGTGTAAGTTCTTTAAATGCCTTCTGGTGATGTTCTGACCATGAACATGCAACATTTTTGTGTGTTAGCTCTCTTAAAGATGCTGTTAACTCACTGATGTCTGGTATAAATTTGCTTAAACAGTTGACCATGCCCAGAAAATGCTGTAAACTTTGTACATTGTCTGGCGCTGACATCTCTAGAATAGCTGCTTGCTTGCTTGGTCGGGTCAGGTCTCAAGCCTGCACGTGTAAATAAATGTCCTATGTAGGTCACTTCTGGAAGTCTGAATTTGCAGTTCAGGGGATTGAGCTTTAAGTTCACTTCACATGCTCTGTCTAGAACTTTTTTGAGGTTTCTGTCTTGCTCTGTTTCATTATTGCCTCCAACCAACAGATCGTCTACTATTATGGCACAAGGATAACCCCCAAAAATTGTTCCATTGCATGCTGAAAAACTTCACTTGCAGAATTTATTCCAAATGGCATCCTTATGAACACAGGTATCTGCCAAATGGAGTACCAAAAGTAGATAGTAATGAAGATTTACGATCAAGCATCACTTGCCAAAATGAACTCTTTGCATCCAAAACAGAAAATACAGTGGCATTCGGTACTGGAGCTGCAACTTCTTCAACTGTGCACATTGGATGATACAGTCTTTTTAATGCTTTGTTCAAATCTCTTGGGCCAAATGCATATTCTGATTTCATCTTAGCCTTTCTTGTGAGCGGGTGGCATGGACGACACCCATTCAGTTGGTTCTGTGACTGGACAAATCACACCTTGCTGCACCATTTTATCCAGCTGAGCTTTTACTGTATCTTGCATTGATATCAGAACTATTCTTTGTGGTCTGACTACTGGAGTGATCTCTGGGTCTAATTTCATTGAATACACAACTGGAAGTTTGCCCAATTTGTCATCAAAAACATCAGCATACTCTGAGAAAATGGCTTTGGAGAAATTGGAACTTGCAATTGTACTTACATGATAAACTTCTTTAGCAAAATAAAGCAGATTCATTCTTAAACTATCTTTGAGGCCCAGTAAAGATTGCACTGGTCTTCAGACTATGTAGAATAACAACTTGTAACAGTTCTTGGCCAAATAACATGAAAGTATCACTGAACTTTCGGTTTGAATTTCTTTACCTCCATAAGCAATGAGTCTCTCACTACTGGTTACATTAAGTTGTTCATTAGTTCTCACTCTTACAAATGTGTCTGCTGATATAACATTACACTTTGACCCAATGTCTACTTTGAGCCCTGTGGATTTTCCATTGATCCAGATCATACAAAACACTTCACTTCTTGTTAATACGTTTACTGCATCAGCTCTTTCACCAAGCACTGATACACTATCTACATAGAAAGCTGACTGTTTCGATTCTACTTGATCAACTTGCTTTTTTGTGTGACCTCTCTTTACAACTGTGTTAGGCTCGATTTACAAAACTTTTGGAAATGGTTCCATTTATTATACTTGTGACATTGCTGACCAAATGCTAACCACTTTTCTCTTTTAGACTCATGATTCGCACCACAATTGTGACAGTTAACAGTAAATCTAGATTTGAGTTTTGCTGATACATATTTGTGTTGCACTGAGCTGGTGAAGTACCCTGCACCTTTCTTGAAACTTTCTAGAAAACCTTGTGGCTTCTTTGGAAATCCTGCAGCTGCCACATGCTTTTTAGGCCTGTTCTTGTTTGTCACATGTTGCAGGCTGTCTACATTTGCTCTGGAGCCAACTGAAACCATGCTCTTGTCACTCGCAAGCATATTTGTATGTATTTCTGTCACCTCATGGATTTGACAAATCTCTATGGCTTTGCTCAATGTTAAATCACTGTCACGAAGTCACGAACACCACATAGCCTGCCCTTTATCAACTCATCTTTTAGATCACCAAACGAACACATCTTGGATGGCACAGTGGTGCAGAGGTAGCATTGTCACCTCACAGCAAGAGGTTCTCTGGTTCGATTCTTGGCTGGGGTGCCTTCTGTGTGGAGTCTGCATGTCCTCCCTGCGTTCATGATGGTTTCCTCTGGGTGCTCCGGTTTCCTCCCACAATTCAAAGACATGCAGCTGGAGCATTTCTCCCTGGGCCTCTGCTAAAAAATGGCTTTGTTCCAAGTTGGACTTTCCTGGTAAACAAATGTTAAATAAATAAATAAATCTTAGCTCTGTTTCTCAAGTCAGTTATATAAGCTGCAAATGTTTCCCCTAGTTTCTGATCTCTTGTGTAAAACATATGCCTCTCTAATGTATCATTTGTCTGGGGGTTGCACATTTCTCTAAACTTGCACTTCAAACATTCAGGGTCCCTTGATTCAGCTTGTACAATACGGCAGTCTGCACCTTTTCCTTCATACACTGCTGGTGCATACATAAATGAACACTCTCTTTCTATGGCCTCTGACTCTGCTAGGTTTAGCAAAATGAATGCCCTGGTGCATGCATCTCTATCTGTATAAGCTGCTTATATGAAAATATTGTACTCTTGTTCAAATATTCTCCATTTCTCTGTAATATTCTGATCAATAGGGGTTTTCAAAATCCATCTGCTATATTAACACATACCAGTCAAGGGTTTTGCAAATAAGCCTGAACATGAACACATACACATATGTCGGGTCTATATTATAGTTTCAAAGTTTTTAAACTTCGAATGCTATAATATCGACCCGTTTTTGTCAAAAACTCAAAATAGCGAAGCCACGGAACTTTGAAATCTTACCTAGGGTAAGATTTTGGTTGTCCGTTCCATGGCTTCGCTATTTACTCTACTGTGGTGGGAAGGTTATGGGCCGGGGTAAGGTAAGTATGTGAATGGAGGTTACGGACTGGGTTAAGGTAAGTGTGGGAACGGATCGGGGTAAGGTGAATGTGTGATAGGGACATTAGGGTTAGGGAGCAGGTAAGGTGAGTGTGTGATAGTTAGGACTTTAGGATTAGGGAGCGGATAAGGTGAGTGTGTGGTAGTTAGGGGCTTTAGGGTAAGGTGAGTGTGCGGTAGTCAGGGACTTTAGGGTTAGGGATCGGGTAAGGTGAGTGTGTGGTAGTTAGGGACTTTATGGTCAGGGAGTGGGTAAGGTGAGTGTGTGGTAGTTAGGGACTTTAGGGTTGGGTTAAGGTGAGTGGATAGGTAGTAGTGTAGGGTTAGAATTATGGTTTTGTTAAGTGTATGTGTGTGTTTTATCTATTTTGGTGTGCTTGTGTTGTGTGTTTGTGTTTCGGAACAGCAAATTTTTTCCCTGGGAAAAAATTTGCTGTTCTGTATGTTCGATATTTTGTGGTTTAGATATTTTAGGTACGATGAAACAGCGTTCGCTATTTAAATTGTATGATAGGGTAATATAAATGCCATATGTCTAAGTTTCTTTGGGTATAAACAGAACTTGTCTAATGCCTTTGTGCTCTGGACCTATACTTTAATTGGGCTTATTAGAATTATGCAAATGAATGAACTCGTAGTACTTTTGAATAACTGGACTTTGAGAAATAATTTCTCAGGATTTTCGATACTTTACTGAACTTTGCAAAATAACTTCTTGGGGCTTTTCAATTGTTTTGGAATATTATCGGTAAAGGCAGAAATGCTAAAGTAATACACTATCACTTGTTATACTTTCGGAATTTTATTAAGGTAGAAATGCTAAAGTAATTTACCATCATGTGTTAAAGTCATCACTTTAAGAAACATTTGAGAACTTTACAATGCGACTGAGTAATTCACGAGCACTGTAATACTCTTGTAATGTCATCTTTTGCAAGAAAACACCTCTTATCAGTGTAAGAAACATATCAAGCAGCTGTACAATGCAAATAAATTGAACATCTGTTACGTGCGTGTGTGTGCCTTCCATGGAAGGTTGGGTGCTGGGCTGGCAACTCGACACCATACAACTCTACTGCCAGTCATGAGCGGACAGGTGATCCACTGTGGCAACCCCTAACCGGAAAAAGCCGAAAGAAGAAGAAGAAGAAGAATGATTACTAAGCTAAGGTAATGGACATGAGGAAAAGAAACTGGCCCTTGTTCAATCTCTCAGACAAAAAAAAATATTCAAGCTCAGATAGTCTAGCCAGGTAAAATCGAAATGAATTACTCAAATGAAACCTGAATCTTTAATAATCCAGACAAAGCTTCTTTATTCATCAAAAACAACATCATTCCTTTTCCAGAAGACATGCCCAAGGATTTAATCAACTCTGTGTAGGCTCTGTGTAGAGCCTACATGGAATGTACTCATGTACATGACCACGGTTCCCCCTCAGCAGTTTGCTATGCATATTAATGATGTTGCGCTGCTGAGGGAGAGCATAGTAACAGTGATATTGAATCCCTGTAAGAAGAAGTGTAGAGGCTGGTCAGATGTTATTTACATACTGAGGCTCCTTGTAATGTTCCATGCTACTGGTGAAATGTGGTGTGTATTAATAGTTTGTGTATTAAATGTATAAAGTGTTATGTGTTGTATTAAATGTATAAAGTGTTATGTGTTTATTTTTTTTTTATTTTGTATTTATTTTTTTGTAATGGCCATTTGCATGGCACACAGTAATGCCAAGCTGTGCTTATACATAGACAGCTGACACCTGCCAGACATCTAAAAATAGAAAACGGATGTAATTAATTATGACTGGCTCACGGACAGAACCCACACTGTGAAAGTAGCGGATTCCAAATCCGACATCAGACCAGTGACAAGTGGAGTACCACAGGGTTCAGTCCTGGGTCCTCTCCTGTTTGGTATCTACTTCTCTGAAGTGCAGGCCAACACAGAAGGTCTTTGGCTAACAAAGTTTGCAGATGACTGCAAACTAGGAGCCATAATCAAAACTCCTAATGATGTGGACAAACTACAAAAGGGCCTCACTGAGACAGATACCTGGTGTCAAAGCCATGGCCTGAAGCTCAATGCCAAAAAGTGTATTGTCATCCCCTTTGGTAAAAACTCTGTACCCATGAACTACCACATAGCTGGTAGTCTACTTAATGCCAAAAATGTGATAAGAGACCATGGGACACAGGTGGACAGTAGTCTCTCCTTTGATAATCACATTGCCACAGTGGTCAGGAAATCCTTCTACGTGGCTCATCTCATCATAAAAGGATTCTCATCCAGAAAAAAAGAAGTCATTGTTCCTCTCTACTCATCACTCATTAGACCCATTATAGAGTACAATGCCCCTTTTGGTATGTACCTCACAAGACATCTACAACAACTGGAAAGACCACAGAAATACCTCACAAAGAGGATTACTGGCCTCAAACAGATGCCCTATGCAGACCGTCTCAAAAAACTACAGCTTTACTCCATCGCATATCGCCTACTCAGGGGTGATCTCTGCCTAACATACAAAGCTATGTCAAACCCAGAGATGTTGGACATGCTCCACTTAAAGAAATCCCAATCCCTCCGAGCTACATGGTCTAGGGACCTTAACCTTGTCACCACAATAAACAGAACATGCTGGAGGGATAGATTCCTGTCCCAGAGACTTCCCATACTCTGGAACAGACTACCTATCTATGTCAAACAGAGCTCCTCATTAGCACTCTTCAAGAAAAATCTTGATGATTGGATGGGAAATGGGAAATTCACCCCGGGGATCACTTCTGTGGCTCTGCTCGACAGGGGCACAGGAAAATAATTTTCTTGGGTGGCGAAAGCCAGGGTACATTTTTTGGCTAGGCTTGTATGGGCCCTAGGGCCGATAGCCTAGTTCCTACCTATGAACCTATGAACCTATGATAGCTGTTTTTTTTTTTTTTTTTTTTTTTTTTTTAATGTTTGTTTGCGTGGTGTGACGTGGAGTGCAACAATCCTAAGCCACGCTTACACATACACAGCTGACACCTGCCTGACATCTAAAAATAGAAACCAGATGTAATTATTTATTTCTGCTTTTCTTTATGTCTGTTTAAGCCCGTTTGCATGGCGTGCTGCAATTGCTTAGTAGTGTATGTGAAGCTATACTATTTTATACACTATCCAAGTAGCTAAATGGGTAGACTGATGTTCTAAAGTTTTGTAGGTCCTGGGTTAGAGTAACTAGCACACATATCATTTGTTGAGTGCAACATAAAATGTCTTTTAAATTAAAATCAGTAGTTTTACATTTGGGGAAGCATGCAGTGCTAAGCACTGCTTAAACATGGTTTATGGCTAATATTGTTTGTGTGTCACTAAGCTTCACTAAAACCATGGTTCTGTGAGTTTTCATGCTGCTCAGCTTCGCTTAGCTGGTTTGCACAATGATAATCATTGTGGCGCTTTTTTGAACATTGCTAAATGATGTGTAACGGTGGGAAAACAGCCTATATTAAGGCCAACAGGTTGGAATTCTGCACCATTTGTTGGAGTCTACTTATCTGCTGATATGCCAGGCAGTGTTGGAGAGGGTGCATGCTTTCAAGCGCAGAGATGGGGTGTGCAGGAGTTCAGGGTTTTTGCTGGGCTCCTCATATGGAATTATGAACCTAGGCTGCTGCAGGGCAGTTACCAGAACTCAGAGTGTAAGGCTGAGGTCTGGGATTGGTTGGCCAGGGATCTTACCAGTGCTACTGGCATCCCCACACTGGTGTGCAGTGTCATCACCACTATAACAACCTGAAGCAGAGAAGGAGAGGAACATTGGATATCTGGGTCCAAGAGACTAGGCCTGGGAACACCTCACAGATATGTATTTTTTCCACTGTTTTACCAAAATGCAAGCTGAATGTGTGCAGAATTGGTATGCATAATATTGTGCTCCCAACAGCTGCAGCTGAGAGGACTTGCAATATTCATTCACATGCCAGACACCTGGCCTGGTTGTGCCATGAGTGTGGCAAGTACAGATATGTTATGCTACCTGTAGTGCAATAAGCAATAAACAATAAAAAATGTACTGCAATAAAGAACAAACAATAAAAACTGTACTGCAATAAATGGGGAATTAGAAATATAGTGCAATAAATGGGCAATTAGAACTGTAGTGCAATAAATGAACAATAACAATTGTATTGCAATAAACAAGAGAATTATCAGCAATACCAATAAAGTGTTAAGCAGCCTTGTGGTTTTCTAAATAAATCTGTCTTAATATTTGCAGCACTGCTGTATTCATTGCATGTTTGTTCTACTGTCACTCCAGTCAAGTATAAAACTGTAATAGCTCTACAATGCAAAAGGAATGTTGTGTAAAATGTTTTTCTCAACTAATAGTATGGTTCAAGGTTGTCTCCAGGTGAATTTCAGTCACATAATTCTCACATTTTCTTCCTCTCCAGGAACACAAGGTATATGGCTGAGGCAGCCCACTTTATGAGCAGATAGCATGTGTAGATTTCACAGAGAATTGACAGCAATACCAATAAAGTGTTAAGCAGCATTGTGTTTTCCTAAATAAATATATCTTAATATTTGCAGCACAGCTGTATTCATTGCATGTGTGTTCTACTGTCACTGCAGTGAAATGTGAAACTGAAATAACTCTATAATGCATAAGGAATGTCGTGTAAAATGTTTTTCTCAACTAATACTATGATTCAAGGTCATACCTCTCAACCTGGAAACATTAAAAATCTGGACAAGGCCAATGAAAAATAGGTACAAATCTATACGCTGATTAACATAAAATTTGCGTACATAATTATGTAACCCCACCCACTTTGATGAAATTGTGGGATAACAACCTTCAAACACAAACTGAAGAACAGACAACCAAAATATGGCCCCAGCCCAGACCCTGTAGTAAATGTTACCATTTTTTTGAAATGTGTAGCAATGATGTTTACTGGGAAACGAGAAGATGATAAACTTTAGGATTTTGTTTTTTGTGACTTGCAATATGTGGGTTTTGTGGTAAAAGTAGGGCATTTAATGGTAAGCAATATTCTAATCTTAGCCAAATAATATTATAGTTTGCTAGGACCTCCAAAAGTCATTCTCCGTGGCCTACTGATCAATGGCATAGCTTGAGTTTGTGCCGCCCAGGGCTGCCTTTGGGTTTGCCACCCCCCCTCACAAAACCATGGTAGGATGGGTCCCCCATAAATAGTCCCCCCTGCAGCCATTCCAGTGTCCCATTACCTGGCTATTTTGCCCCATTTACCATAAACACTGTAATATGTGCACTGCTTTACTTCTACGATTATTATTTGGATTTCATTTAAAACTTTTATTTTATACTTTATAGCACAAACACTAATAGACATCTGCTAAACATAGCATTACAGTCTCACAATGAAAATATACTTAGCATTAAAACTTCTCTGCCCTTGAAACTCACATTCATTAAAACAGCATTGAAACCCACATTCAAAGAAAATACATCTGGCCAGTGGCGGATAAAGATTACCTTTGGGCTGTTTTCAAGTCATAGGCCCCTTGCACATGAAACATACATGCGCTCTTTGATACACCTTCCTGACTGTATTAAACTACAGTCCTTGTATAGTACAGCATACTTGTTAGAGTGTGTTTCTAATTTATTATTTTGAACATTTTTCCAGTAAGCAATGAAACAAAATGTATTGACCAGCAATGACAAAAGTGCCCAATTCAGAACATCTCCATCATAAAAGTCTGAGTAACTTCTACAATCTACCAGTATCAGTAAATATGTACAATTTCTGCAGAAGTACAAGTCATCTAAATAATTCCACATTAAAGAGATCTGTAAGATCCGTAACTAATGAAGAGGTTGCTGCTAGAAAATAACTTAATATTTCATTGTTTCATCTACAAATAAAGTGCCTGTTGCCATTGAGTAATAAATTGACTATGTCACATTAAAAATGATAAGCTAGTAATATTGCAATAGGAAATGGATGGCAAACTGATAGGTTCATAGTTACTAAGTATCGCAGCCAAACAGGACAGTCTCAGGACTGCAACATCCACCTCATTTCAAAATTACACAATACAGTATCAGCAATCCATCAACATACTGTGGGAGTAGAACCCACAGCCTTCTGCACCAAAAGTAACTATTCTATCTGTTGTATTACTAACAACACAAACAGACGGCATAATCACCACTAAACGTCTCTCCACCAGAAAATCTTTGCAGTACAAGAAATCTGGAAAAAGCCAGAATTTATTGTGGGGGGGGGGGCAGAAGGTCAAAATCAGGGTCACATTTTAAACATTGCTTGTATAATCTTAGAAAAGTCAGTAGAATAAAATGTTTTGTGTTGCTATGCATTTCCTGAAAGATGGGAAAACTGAAACTTAAATGGCTATCATTATTTAGTGAATTCAGTTCTCACTGATTTGCCAGAAAACCACAAACTTTAAGAGGAACAGACCAAAAGTATGAGCCAAACATTCCAGACATTCTGTGAAAATCTGGACAGCTAAGAACTATGGTTAACTCCTTAAATCACAAGTGGTGGTGGTATAGGTAGAGAATTCAGAATCTTGCTCCTAGTGCCTAAGGTAAGGGTTTGAGTCTGACTAACTCTAACCCACAGTTAAAATTAACTGTGACACACACACACACACACACACACACACACACACACACACACACACACACACACACGCACGCACGCCTGTAGCTATTAAATAAATAATCAAATAACCTGCAGCTGTAAAATATATAAAGCACACACCCACCCCTTTAAGCACAGTTTCTTCTCAGCTGTTAAAGTAATCCAATAGACAAATCTAAAGTTGCTGCTTGTCCTGCAGGCTCCATCCTTTGTGGTGGTGTGAGCATTTTCATCACTGCAAGTACTACCTACGCCCCTCTGTCGACACATAAATATTGTATACATAAGCTGACAATGGCTACCATGACAGGCTTTGCTGCTATGCCACTTTTTCCTTGCACCAGATCTCAGCTTTACAATAAGCCTCTTCTCTCCGACTGAGGTCCTGTCTATGGAGTATTATCTTGAACCAGGCATAAACAATCAACTTTGTGTCATAGGGTGACACACCTATCTTTCATGAATGTGCCGTCAAGTGCCTGGTAGCTAAGCTTGCCAGGTCCTCTGTCTCATTAAGAAAAATCACTCAGTACCTTACCCACATAGGATTCTCTACTATAATTCACAAAAGGGTTTTTTTTCTGAGGAAAAATGTACTCCTCCCAGATTTCATACCTTATGGTCACCCTTCTATGTTTACACCTGCTTACTGATGTTTCTTTCCTGTCTGCCCCATTTCCTCCCTGTTCTGACCAAGATGGACACTGAGCTGTTTACCCTCAGACTGTACTTTCTGTTAGCTGTGTGTTCAGTGATGTTAGCCTTTTAGTGCTAGCCAGGAACTTGCTGCAGCAATACATCACAACATTGTGTGTATGAGCATGCATTGACTTATGCAAGCTTTTCTTAGCTGTGACAGCTGCTATGTTGACCACGTGTGGCTCCTGCTGTACTGCTGTGTAACACTGTTTATCATGTGACTATTGCACCTCTTTACCTATTGCACATGTTTACGTATGGGTCCATTTGTTCACACACACTACCCACTGCCTAATACAAATCGAATTACCGTGCTATAACTTATGGAGTGATATCTTTGAATATTACAGCTGAGCAGGCACTTTGCACTTGACTATGAAACTAAGCCTATATAAATGAAGGTATGAAAGGATACAAAATTATGTTCCACTTAAAATTACACAGGATTTTGATAATCAGTGAACTGTTTTACTCAGGGAGAAATTAATATTGCCTGTTATTTAATATAGTGGATTTGGCAGAAAATACAAGAGTATGGATAACCTTGTCTAACCAATTGCCTACTTTCAGGCATGCAGCTTTCTTGAACTGGCTTTATACTAGAAATAAAGTACACAAATTAACCTAAGCAACTTACAGACTTACAAACAACAGGTAAGTGATTTCTTGAGCATTTATCAGAAATTAAGTTTCTACGTCAATTGCAATAGATACATAATGTATCACAATCTAGTGCAGAATGAAAAAAATCCATGAAACTAAGTAAAACTTGCCTATTTAAAGAAAACCCAAAACCCGACTTACTATACCAACAATGTGGAATTATGACCATGATATAGGCTGGAATGATAACTCCAGTTACGAGACAATGACAGAAAAAAATCAGCAATTATTTATTTTCTTTGAGGGTTTTCTATGGTAATAGGCACTTTTCCTAATACAGGGATGAGGGACTTTTCCTTAAGTTGACAGATTTTGTCTCTAATGAAACAGAAGGACTTGTAAATGAAATGTTGCTCTGTAAAACTATTAACTGTTGCACTAATCAGAGTTGTTTGCCAAACTGGTCCACGGAATAGGAAGGGTGATGCAGATGTATTCAGCTTAAACCGTTGAAAGGGATGTGGCAAGTAACGATATACCAGGTTAGTAATCCAATCACATAGACTCAGAATGCTTCTTGAACACAGTAACACAAGTAAACTGTTGACTAAATGAAAGTGTAAAAATGGTAGTAGTAACTGTTGCAGACTTAGCTAAAAAGATGAATTTCAGACGTAAAATACGGGTTTGTATTGAGGTTACTCCTTTTCAGTTATCTGCATGAGTGGCAATGCAGAAAATTTGAAAGCAAAGGTATGTACTTTTATAATGAGACGAGGCTGCAGCCATTAAGTAAAATGAAAGCAAAACTATTAAATAAGTAAAGCTGCTACTTGTCCTGTAACCGTTAGGTAACATGAAAGCACAACCATTAAACTGCAGCCATTAAGTAACATGAAAGCACAACCATTAAATAAATAAACCTGTTGCTTGTCCTACAGCCATTAAATATAATGAAAGCACAACCGTTAAACTGCAGCCGTTAAGTAACATGAAAGCACAACTGTTAAATAAGTAAAGCTGCTGATTGTCCTATAGCCGTTAAATAAGTTAAGTGCACACAATGAAAGGCAAAGCTCACACATAAACAAATGTAGCCGGAAGACAAATGTAAAGCTGCTGCTTGAGCTGCAGCCATTAAATAAGTTAAGTGCGCAGAACTGTTAAATAAGTAAGGCTGCTGCTTGTCCTGCAGCCATTAAAATAAGTAAAATGAAAGCACAGTTTCTCTGTAAGTGCACACAATGAAAACACAGTTTCTCTGTTAAATATGTAAGTGCACACAGTAATCACATAAAGCTGCCCTGTTCATATTGGTTTACTGTTTTACCTGGAAGGCAGTTGAGCCAGGAAGAAAGTTGTGCTGTCCACACACAGACCGGTCTGATGACATCATTGTGCACACCTGCACGTGATGATGTAAGGGCTACAAAAAAACCCAAAAAAAACATGAAATTCAGAAATTAAAGGGGCCACGCAGAATTCATGGCACCCCAATATTTTGCCCTCTAAACCGGTATTTACCAAGGAATTCGGTATGGTTGAGAGGTATGTTCAAGGTTGTCTCCGGGCCAATTTCAGTGACATAATGCTCACATTTTCTTCCACTCCAGGAACAAAAGGTATATGGCTGAGGTAGCCCACTTTATGAGCAAATAGTCTGTGTAGATTTCACAGAAAATTATCAGCAATACCAATAAAGTGTTACGCATTGATGGTTCCTAAATAAATCTGTCTTAATATTTGCAATAGGGTTGTAGTCATTGCATGTCTGCTCTAAGTTGCTCTAGTCAATTGTTACATTATTTGCAGATGTCCCCCGCAATCAAAGCTATTGGGTTCTATTCCCATGCATGCCAATTAAGGCATGGCACCTGTCTAGTTTACTTAATGTACACGAACATACCTCTCGACTGTCACAATTTTTCATAATGTAATTACAACTGCCTAATTTGTCTTTTCCATGATTACCACATCAATGATTACCTGGAACACTATATATTTTTAAATCCATTTACATATCACCTTGGTAGTTATGTAGTTCCACATTTTGTGAAACTGCTCATTGTAGTTGTGTATCTACATTTGTTACAGCTTGGCCCATACTGTCCCATGCTAATAGCTTGAGAGGTATGTATGTGCTACGTCATCTATGGAAGATTTGTAGTCACTATACTCACAACTGACACTGCACACCTGTAGAAGTTTGTAGTTGTGCTCAGTTTAGCAATATTACCTGCGAGGTACGTAATGGTATGTATTTCTCTTTCTCCCCACCTTTTATTTTCTTTAATTTATTCTTGTTATTAATTATTATGATTTAATATTACCAATTTTTTACACTAACTGTTTTACTGGCCTTATAGTTTAATTCATACTGGTTTGCTGTCAGCATACTTACTATTATGTTACTTAATGTTGTGGTACACATAATATACCTTAGTATGTATTTGGATTAATAAATGTTATGTTCCATTCTGTTAATACTAACATTGGTTTGGTTAATACTAACTTTAACTTACTGTTATAACTACTTTACTACAGTGTGTTAAGGTCAGCCAGTCCCTTGTGATCTGCTTGGCTTGCCTCCTCCAGCCATGGCACCAGGTTCCAGCACATCTGGAACCCAGCCTGATGGTGCTCCCTCTGCTGTCCCTGTGACATCAGGTAGTACTGCTCCATGGGACGGGGATGGGCCCCCCTCTGTGTGCAGTGGTGGAGGGGGAGATGTCACCCACAAGGGGGGATCCACCTTGGATCCCAGCAACTACCACCCCATCAGTCTGACAAGCCTAATCTGCAAGGCCATGGAATGTATTATCATGGACCTTATAAACAAAGACATTGGCAACCTTCAAACATTGGACCCCACACAGTTTGGGTTCATGAAGGGCCGATCTTGTCTCCTGAACATGATTGACTCCAGAGCCATGGACAAGGGTAAGGTGGTCCACACAGTCTATCTGGACCTCGCTAAGGCCTTCAACACCATCCCCCACTCTGGAATCATAGATAAATTACTAAGCTGAGCATTAATCCCTACGTCACTCAATGGGTTGCCAACTGGCTTACTGACAGAACCCACACTGTAAAAGTAGCAGACTCCAAATCCAGCTCCAGACAAGTGACAAGTGGAGTACCTCAGGGTTCAGTCCTGGGACCGCTCTTGTTTGGCATCTACTTCACTGAAGTACAGGCCAACACTAAGGGACTCTGGCTAACAAAGTTCACAGATGACTGCAAACTGGGAGCCATTACTGAATCCCCAAATGATGTGGATATTCTACAAAAGGGCCTTACAGAAACAGATGCTTGGTGCCAGAGCCATGGGCTCAAGCTCAATGCCAAGAAATGTATAGTTATCCCCTTTGGGAAAACATGTACTCATGAATTACCATATAGATGGCTGTACACTAAACACCAAAAGTGTGATAAGAGACTTAGGGACACAGCTGAACAGTGGTCTTACCTTCGATAACCACACCGCCACAACAATCAGGAAATCCTTCTATGTGGCACACCTCATCACTAAGGACTTTTCATCCAAAAAAAAAAGGTCATTGTCCCACTGTACTCATCCCTCATTAGACCCATTAACACAATGCCCCATTTGGAATGTACCTCTCAAGACATCTGCAACAACTGGAAAGGCTGCAGAAATACCTCACTAAAAGAATCACAGGCCTAAAACGGATGCCATATGCTAACCATCTAAAAAAACTCCACCTATACTCTGTTGCATATCGTCTACTCAGAGGCGATCTCCGCTTAACATACAAGGCCATGTCAAACCCAGAGCTGTTGGACATGCTACACTTAAAGAAATCCCAGTCCCTCAGAGACACACACTCCAGGAATCTAACCCTTGTCATAACAATGAACAAAACATGCTGGAGGGATAGGTTCCTGACCCAGAGACTCACCAGAATCTGGAATAGACTGCCCATACATCTCAAGCAGAGAGCCTCTTTGGCCCTCTTCAAAAGGAACCTTGATGATTGGATGGGAGATAGGAAATTCACCCAGGGGATCACATCAGTCGCCCTGCTAGACAGGGGTCCAGGGAAGTAAATACTGTGGGAAGAAATAGCCAGGGATTTGTTATGGCTAGGCTTGTATAGGCCCTAAGGCCGATAGCCTAGTACCAACCTATGAACCTATGACATGCTGCCGGGTTTGGTGCACAGGATCATCTACTATGGGATTGGACAATGCCTGCACTGGATGGAGAGCATGCTGGTCACCCTTGTGGGACAGGCTCACCCTGGAGCCCAGACTCCACTGGTGCCACCCTTGGGGCAGTGACAGAGCAGTGTCAACAGCCCCATGGGTGGGGGCATATGGGACTGAGATTCCAAAACACCCTACCCATCCGAGGTGTTTACCCCCCTCTTGTGTCACACACCACCCTTGTCTGCTGTCTTCTCTGTCTTATCTGTCTGCAAAAGCTTCCTCGCTTACCCAACTTACCTCCTCCATAAGTACTTATGTCCTTCCCCCAGCATTCCACGTTCACCTTAAAAAAAAAAAGGCACCTGTTCCAAAAAAAAGTAAATTTGTCCCATACATAGCTCTCCATTTTGCATGTGTCCACTGGACAAACATAATTTGGCCCAATTGGCTTAACAATGCAATTATGTTGTCCTCACCCCTTGCTCTGGGAGTTAGAGTCCAAAGTCATCTACAAATTCTATCAAAGTGCACAGTTGTTGCTGTACAAGAAATAGATAGCTGTGGTTCTTTCCCACACCCTTCCTGTACATACCTACCTGCCTTTCACTATGTTTTCCCCCCTGCTTGCACCCCATATCACCACTTTCATATCTCATTTTTCTTTTCTTTATATATTTTTAGTGCGATGCTGCACAAGCTGCCGAGTTGGGCAGCTTCACTAAGCTCAGCTAAATGAAGCTATATTGATATATGTGTTTTAAATAACAATCATGTACAAAATAAACATCTGTCCCTTACTTCGAACCCATGATCATCGCACCTATAGGGTGCTGCATTAACCTGCCATGCCACACAGCTGTTAGTTAAAATAGGTGGTTTAAGCAAAACATAGTAATTGCAGGTTACAGTCATTATGCGTGTTTCTGTGGTTGTGCGCATCACGCCATGTTGAGCAAACTTGCTTAAAGACAAATGGAAAATTTGAACTGCACCTTGGTGTCTAGTGCAAAGGTACACTACTAGAAAGCCAAACATACAAGAATGAATGTAAGTGAGGTCTGTAATAGCAGGTAAGTGTCCCCTTTTCTCAGCAACATTTACAAGTACACCTGCTAAGGCATTACTGGCAAAATACATGTACAACAGGGACCTTAGTGGAGAAATACATAATGATGGGATGCAGTGGTTAAGGTAAGGGGTGCAGTGGTTAAGGTGTATGCCTTTCAATCACAAGGTGCAAGGTTTGATTCTCACCACTGGCAGGAGCTTCACTGATTATGGCTTGTTAAACTTGATTTCTGCATTAGTAACTGTATTTAGAGCACAACCTAGAGCTGTTTACTGAATTTCCTGTTTGCACTTATTTTTAAAATCTTTTTTTTCTCAAAACTTGCATTTTGTCTGTCTTTGGCCTAGCACTCTTGTGTGGGGTCATTTACTGCACTGTTATAACTTGTTGATACTTGTGAACCTCTGCTATCAAAACAAAAAACAAAAAATCTTGCTTTTTTCCCACTTTTCTGAGATTTAAAAAAGTTCAGTTACAGGCTTGCTGTTCTTGAACTGTTTGTAAGTTTCTTGGAGGCCATTTTTTGCTTGGGCTAAAGGGAAGTCTCTCTGTTGATCAGTGGCAGTGAAAAACATTGAGCAGCCTGCCTGCCCCTGTGGGAGTGGTTACTGACTTGAAACTGTAGTTTTATTGGCCATTTTGGGTCAATTCCAAACTCCTTCATCTTCCTCTCTTAAAACCCTCTTTATGGCTTATGCATTTTTGTGCATAGCGCAACAGCGGGCAGCGCCACCTAATTGGGTTTAAACTATTCCTGGCTCCACAAAGTTCTGCCCTTAGAACTGCTCTATCTCTCAATTTAAACACCATATTCTCATTCTAAGGCCCTTCACTGGTCCAATTAAGTAATCCTGCAAGTTAGCACTATTAAACCATAAGCAGTACTTACTCCTATACTCTCTACGATTACCCTGTCCTCTATTGGTCCGTCTTAAATTCAGTTTCCCTATATTACTCTAGCATGTCCAAAGGTCAGTCAATGGTTTCCTCTCCAGTCCAGCTGGTGAATCTGGGAATTTTGAGGCAATGTTACAACTGTCTCATGTACACGGACAACCCTCTCCTCCTCCAAACAGGTTCAAATATATGTGAGAGATGCAACTATTTAGCCAAACTGGAGGCTGATCTCTCTCATCTCAAAACTGGTGTAACCAGTCAGGAGGGGAAGGTAACCTCACACAACACAATTCCAGTATCACATAGTCCCACCACATCAGCAAACCAAACACATAAATACACAAAAACATACTGGAGGCTCTAAATAAAAATCTACCTAAGCAACAGAGACCTCCAAAGCAGACATCCAAGCAAACGCTACCTCAAAACAAAACACGCACAACACATAGCCCACAAAGTCAGTGTGCTACAGCCACAGCCCTTAAGGCTGAATAACACACCTGATACTCTTGTAATAGGGGACTCTATTGTCAGACACACTGACGTCCCGCTCACCAGGCTGAATAAAGAGAAGGTCACGGTGAGCTGCCTGTCGGGTGCTAGGATCCGCCACATAACGCAAGCACTCAGGTCACTTCAAAGCAAATACAAATATGACTCAGTCATTGTACATGCTGGTGTGAATGACCTGAGACGTACCTCCCTGGACTACATGAAAAGAGACATAGAGGAGCTCTCTGATCATGTAGCCCAGGCTGGTATGACCCTGACCTTGAGCAGCATCTTACCCTCACCTAGAATGATGCCACAGTACAAAGACAAAATAATCGATTTTAACAATTGGCTAAAATTTTGGTGTCATTCAAAGGGGATCCAGTGTCTGTCAGCCTGGGATGACATGCTCGACAAGCCACGTTGCTTTGCTAGGGACAGCTTGCACCTGTCACCACTGGGCTTTCGGATATTGGCAAAGGCTCTTGCCACCCCCATAGTGCCTTTTTTAGGCAAGGCTCAAAAGTCAAACCCACCCCCATAGACAGCACAAGGAACAAGAAACTAAGGGTAATGCTGTTTAATGCCAGAAGTCTTAACCTCAAGACGCACGCACTCGAAGCTCTCCTCAGTATGGAGAACATCGATATCTGTGCAGTGACAGAAACCTGGTTCAAGGCTCCAGAGAGCACCCCAGCACTACCAGGCTATACCTCATATCATGCTTTTCGGCCCCAAAACCCGGACCGAACCACAAAAGGAGGGGGAGTTTCCATATTTATCAAGGATATCCACACCTCCAGGTTAGTGGCATTGCACGAAGTATCGGAGACCATCCATGTGCAACTAACAGTGGGCAAGACTGCTTTTCATTTTATAGCATCCTACAGACCACCCTCTCAAAGTCAGGAATCCCACTCAGCTTTCCTGAAAACATTGGAGAACATGAAGATCTCAACGAACACCATTATATTGGGTGACTTCAACTACCCAAACATTGACTGGGAGCACTACTCAAGCCCCAGCACCTTAGCCCAAAGGTTCCTGGAAATTATAAACTCAAATGCTATGGAACAACTAGTCACCACTCCCACAAGAGGGGACAACATACTAGACCTGATCATTACCAACATGGGGACTCTATGCTCCACACCAGAAGTATATCCCTCATTGGTAAGATCAGACCATAAATTAATTTCACTGGATGTCCACATCCCGACCCCACCCCAGCCCAGAAAACCACAGTGAAAAACTTCTCAAAAGCGAACTTCTCACTTCTCAAAACCAAAGTGGAATCCTTCAAGGCCCCAGGGCCAGTGGAAACTATGGCCCAAACTGCAGAATCCTATATAAATGCATTCTACGGACATCTCCAGGAATGCATGGATCATGCTATCCCAAACAAAACCAAGACCCAATCATCCAAAGGCAGGCGTCCAGTCTGGTGGACCCCTGCCATAAATAAACTGTACAACAGAAGGAGGAAGCTACTACATGATAGAGCAAAATCCCTAATAGGGAAGGCATCTCTGATCAGTACTAGCAAAAAATTACAATCCCTCATAAAATCCTCCAAGGCCAGCTTCGAGAGAAAAATTGCACAGGACCCCAAAGACAATCATAAGGCTTTTTTCATTTATGTTAGGAACCTGGGATGCAACTCCCAGACTTGTTCTGAGTTGATTCTAAATGACAAAAAATACACTGAACCCACAGACATCGCCAATATCCTGGCAGACAGGTTCAGTGCAAACTTCTCCCAAAAGAGCAAGTATCTATCTCGGCAGAGGGCTGCCTCCCAAACATCTCTGATGCTCAGGTGATGGCTGCCCTCTCCAAAGCAAAAAACACTGCTTCCATGGGACCAGATGGCATCCCAGGTTGCATCCTACATGAACTCCAAGAGGAACTAATCCCTCAAATAAAACAGCTATACAATCTCAGCCTCACTACAGGATATGTGCCCACAGAATGGCGTACAGCAACAGTGGTCCCACTCCACAAAGGTGGAGCCTCTACGGACCCTGGAAACTATTGCCCCATAAGCCTGACTAGCTTAGTCTGCAAGGCTATGGAGAGGATCATCATGGAGCTCATAAACAAAGACATTGGGGACCTACAGACACTAGATCCTACCCAGTTCAGCTTTGTCAAGGGCAGATCCTGCCTTTTGAACCTGGTTGACTTTTTCGAAACAGTCACCAAAGCCATAGATGAAGGGAAGGTAGTCCACACAGCCTATCTGGACCTTGCAAAGGCATTTGACACAATACCCCACTCGGGCATCATAGATAAGCTATCCAGCTTAAATATAAACCCCTATGTCACAAGATGGGTCGTAAACTGGCTCAAAGACAGAACCCACAGAGTGAGAGTTGCTGGAGCCATGTCAGACTCGATACCGGTCACAAGTGGCCTGGGACCACTCTTGTTCGGTATATACTTTTCTGAGGTACAGGGAAACATGGGAGGACTATGGCTCACCAAGTTCGCAGACGACTGCAAACTGGGCGCCATAATCGACTCTCCAGCTGACACAAACATCCTTCAAAAAGGTCTCACAGAGACAGATAACTGGTGCCAGCGCCGTGGTTTAAAGCTAAATGCCAAAAAAATGTATAGTCATACCCTTTGGCAAAAACAATGTGCCCACAAATTACCACATAGGCAGAAACCCATTAAGTACAGAGAAAGTTATTAGGGACCTGGGGACCCAAGTTGAAAGCAATCTCTCCTTTGAAAACCACATTGCCAAAGTGGTTAGAAAGACCTTCTACATAGCCCACTTCATCATGAAGGGTTTCACATCTAGATCAAGAGAGGTAATCGTGCCCCTTTATTCATCCCTCATCAGGCCCATCATAGAATACAATGCCCCTTTTGGGATGTACCTTACCCGACACCTGCAGCAATTAGAAAGACCCCAAAAGTATCTCACCAAGAAGATCAAAGATCTCAAACAAATGCCATATGCTGCTCGGTTAAAAAACTCCAGCTCTACTCAGTTGCATACTGCCTACTTTGAGGCGATCTATGCCTGACATACAAAGCTATGTCAAATCAAGAATTAATGGACATGCTCCACCTCAGTAAATCTAAATCCCTTAGAGCCACATGCTCGAGGGACTTGAACCTCAGCACAGAAATAAATAGAACTTGCTGGAGGGACAGGTTCATAACCCAGAGGCTCCCTTCGCTCTGGAATAGAATTCCAGTTCATGTGAGGCAGAGCACCTCACTGAATCTCTTCAAGAAGAATCTCGATAGGTGGATGGGGGATCATAGGTTTGTCCCAGGGATTACTCCCGTGTCACTATTAGACAGAGGCACAGTAAACTAAACCTTAAAAAGGGCACAGTATACTCAAATCAAGGGGTGGCGTAAGCCATACAGAATCGGGCTAGGCTTATAATTGCCCCAGGGCAGATAGCCTAGTATGAACCTATGAACCTATGAACCTATGATGACTGTAAAAATAGCATGTCACAGCCTGTATGTGTGTACTTATATGTTGCAAATACACCTGCTGTAACAGTGACTCAGTAGCTCAGTCTGTTAAATGCCTTGTGCAGTACTTTTTGCCACACACAGTCCTGGGTTCAAATTCAGTGGTGTGTAACATTTAAATAACATTATTGTGAAGCCACCAATTAATCACTGAGTCATACACTCTTTATCCATACAGTGCATTACAAATGAAATGTCTGCTTGTCACTGATGGAAGTCACAGGCCTGCAGATGAGAATACACTTCACATATCTCTGTAGCAAAACTATAAGTGCATAAAGTGTCATGTCATGCATTAATATGTATTCACAGAGGATTTTAACTCAGTAATGTAATTGAGGCCCACTACTATCAGTCTGCAGACTCACAGTGCAGGTTATCACAGCTGCACAACTAACATACACATATTCAGCCCCTGCTTGTAACAAGGACTGCCAGCATATGTGTTCCAGATGAGTAACAGACTGTAACATGTGGCCTGACAGTTGCCCAAATGGTGGACATAATGTTATATTTACCCCCTATGTTACTCAAGGATACAACAAACATGTAGCCTAGTACTCTGTTAATGATACCATTGCCTAACATAATTACCTTAAACACATGCCTTAATTGGAGTGGAATGGCTACCCTCACTCTGGCTTTGCCTCCACTATAAGGCTGCTACAGCTGTCACAGTTTGCTGTCCTCTAAGGTGTTCACACTCTCTGCCTAGGCCTATTACCTGTACCACACACATCTCTATGTAACAGTAGCTTATACAGACCTACCTCTGTGATGACTTAGTCTCTTCACCCCAGTAATGTCCAGGACAACATATAAGAAAGGGCTTGTAATCTACATGGAGGCCTTATATCTTGTACAGTGGTTGCATGTCATTGGCTGATGATAGTGCAATCAGCTGTGTTGCCTGCAATTAGAATTTCAGAACCACAAATTGGCTAAGAGGCAATCTACTGCTAATCAGAAGCATGCTAAAAGGCAAACATGCTGGCTATGGGGAACCATTGTGTATGAGACTTTCTGCACACAGAACTTGCATTTGCAAAAAACTGAAATATTACCACATATCAACAGAGGAGTTTTGCACTCCAGCATGTATGTAACATTTTTGTTTACAACATGATGCAGATGTGTGAATATACTTACAGGGAATAGGGTTTACAGCATTAAGCCTTTCTTAGAACTGTGATAATGACATGTAATTGATATCCAGATTTGTTACACTTACATAGGACATACAACACATCAAGGGTGGAATGCTTTTTGCCAATGTGGCACACTAGTCTCTTGGTACTGTCCCTTTATAGTGGTTGTAATAGTACAGTGCTATTTGGCACTGTTGTTTTGACATATTATCAGGAGTGTTGCCCCTAGGGAAAACACTACAATAGACTCCAGTGTTGCGTGTGCAATCATACAGCAGTAGATGTCATGGCACACACAGGAATAGCTGACTATCACTAGTATCTTAGTTGTATCCATACACTTAGTTTGTTTGCACACTGTGAAATATGACATGTATGATCAAGCAGTGCACACAGTGATATATGACAAGTATGATCAAGCAGTGGATACTGCCAGCCATTCTATTCTTGCTATATCTCTGCATAGTGTACTTTTACGTATGTGATCCTGACATGTGTTCCTATTCTGTTGTCTTTCAGGACCATGTACCCAGAATGCTGTGCACCTTTCAAGGATGAAGAGAATGAGGTTATACTTAAAGGCCTCTGGCAACACTAAGATCTCATACCACCCAGAGGAAGGTCAAATAAGGAACAGCGGGCAGCATTGTGGGCTGACGTTGTACATGACATGAATACTTCAGGTCATCACAGCAGGGCATATGAGCAGATTTGACACCTCTCAATGGACAATGATCAGTGCTGCATGCAGAAGAGCAGCAGATGTAGCTGGGGAAAATGGCATCACCAGTAGACAGCCTTCAGTAGAACAAGCATTCTCTACCATTGAGGAATTCCTGGTGAACCTAGGCACACACGACAGCTCCCAGGCATCCATCATATTGTACATCGTGGACATGGGTGCCACAGCTTCCATGGCATATGAGCATGCAGTAAGCTTATTTGATCACCATTGCAATACTGTAGCATTCAATTTGTCAGGGTGTACATACTCTTAAATGGATGTCAGGTCTGTGTTCTTTGTGGGGGGAAGGGTTTAACTGCAGTTTGACTCTCCTGCTCAGATGTTGACTGATATAATAATTAAAATATAACAACTGTAAATATGAGATATATGAATGCTTTACCTTGTTGTGGTGCAAAATGTGGTGGTACTGACATCACCTCTCCCTCTACTTTTCACAGTTCCGTCAAGTATCGGACAAGGCTGTGGTCTTGCTCCTGGTAAGCACAGCACTGTTTTGTTATAGCTGTAGGTTTACAGTAATGCAATCCCTAAAATGTCATCCCAAGCCTACTACTTAGAGTGCTGTACTATCAGCATGATTGCCAACTGCACAAATGTTTTATGACTGTACACATGTTACAGTCATACATGTGCCTTGTAGGTGTCACCACAGTGCTAGATGCAACAGTATTGTCAGGACATTGCAGATTGCCATATGTGTCAACTGTGCATAGTCTTCACAAATGTCAAAAGTGAATCCCATTTTTGTGGATGAAATTGCTGTGTAAAGAGCATTTATTTTCAAGTAATTACAGCTGTTAGTGGGAATAGCAATGTCCTCTTGTCCTACTATATGAGGTTAGCATTTCAACAGGTCTGTAATAGTGCCAACAGTGTACAGAGCTGTACATTTAATGCAACATATTACTGCAGAGCATAATAGTGCAGGTATTAATGTACTGCTTTTTCCTCTCTTATCACAAGTGACCAGGGGGTTGGGCTTTCTCCCCTACACAGCTTGATGTTCAGTGTCTCTTCAGACTCTGATAATGATGGTGGCCACAATGAGACACAGGTGGGGGTTTCAGGGGCTGAATATGTCCTAGAGGTTGACATCAATCTTCTGCCCTCATTGTCACTGCACACAGTCAGTATGCCTACACATACCCAGTCCCCAGAGGCCACAGATAATGGACTGTCAGAGGGTAGAGACATTGAACAGGAAAGTGTGGCACCTATGGCTCCAGTGTGTATAGATACTGGCCATAGCCAGACAGCTGGCAAGGTTCCACACAGGTGGATTAATAGGGTTGCTCATAGGAGGCCTGCTGTTCTTCCACCACCTGTTGCAGGTGTCACATCATGGTTCACTCGGCATATATATATTTCCGTCCCATCGCCATCCTCTCTCCCCTTTCAAAGGTCCTAGAGAAATGTATCCATCAACAACTCCTTCCCCATCTCCTGGACAACAATCTATTAACTCCCACACAGCATGGATTCAGACCCCATCATAGTACTATGACTGCCCTCTTATCCTTCCTTGAAACTGTGAATAAAGCAAGAGATTCTGGCCTCACTGTATCTACCATCCTACTCGATCTCTCTAAAGCATTCGACACTATCTCTCATAATCTACTTCTTACTAAGCTATCTAACCTAAACCTTTCCCCCTCTTCCCTCCATTGGTTTACTAGCTATCTCTCCAATAGGCAACAAGCCGTCAAGTGGAAAAAAGCCACCTCCTCCTTCCTCAACACCCCTACAGGTGTTCCACAAGGTTCTATTTTAGGCCTCCTCCTCTTCAATATCTTCATCAATGACTTTTACTACTCTATCCCCCTTGCAAACATTATTCAATATGCAGACAACTCAACAATCATCTGTGCTGCCTCATCCATCCCAACTCTTCTAAAACTTACCCAAGATGCCTTCATCACCACAGAACAATGGATGAAAGACAACCATCTTGCACTCAATGCTGCTAAAACTAAACTTATGGTATTTACCCCCTCCAAAACTCATAACTTGGATAGATCTCTATTCTCCATCACCAGCCAAAACAACCCATCTCTTGAGCTAGTATCTGAAACCAAACTATTAGGAGTCCAAATTGATGACAAGCTCAAATTCAACTCCCACCTCCTACTAAATATAAAAAAAACTCACCAAAAACTAGGCCTGCTCTACCATCACAATTGGTTCCTCACCTCAACTATCAAAATTACTCTCTCTACCACATTTCTCCTTCCCTCCCTTCTCTATGGTGCCCCTCTTCTTATAAACCTACAATCTTCCCTGAAAACCAAGCTCTCATCTTGTTACAATAAAATAGCCAGATTCGCCACCAGTAACAAATTATCCACCCATCACTGTGAACCTCTCCATAAACTCAACTGGCTAGAGCTTCCCAACTTCCTGTCCTACACTCAGCTCACCTATGCACATAAACTCATTTTCCAGCCATCCCTCTGTCACTCTCTCTCAACTACCTTCAAAATGCATAAAACTCAAAGACTTCTAAGATCTAATAATCAAAACCTCCTAGAAGTTTACAGACCCCTACACCCTCCAGGACAAAACCTCCTGTCATTCTCATTAGCACGCCTATGGAACTCCCTTCCCCCCTTCATTCGTACAATTGCAAGCCTGCCATCCTTTAAAAAATCTCTACACTCTCATTTAACATCCTCTTGGGAATGCTCCTGTTCACATCCCTCATAACCTACTCTCTAATCCCAGTACTTTCCTCTTTCCTTTTTCTCAAATCCCAGCTAGCAAATTCATGCTGGCTCCTAGCATACAACTCCTTATTTTTACCCTGAAATTGTTAGCAAAAAAAAAAAAGTTTTTATGCCTGTATCATTTGTTTTTGTTGATATTTTTTTCTAACTTATAATCAGAATTTCTACAATGTTTTTTTTTCTCTTCAATTTCTCATATAAACTATGTGTGTAACATAACCTTTGTATAATCTGTATGTGGAATATAATATTTGTATAATCTGTATGTGGAGCTTTTCTCCCCAGGACTCCATTGAAAATGGGTTCTTTAGGCCCAATGGACTATCCTGGTTAAACAACTGCAAATAAATAAATAAAATAAATATGTTTTGGGCCATCATGGAGGCACAGGCATATTCTGAAAGGAACTCCAGATGTGTGTTCAGGGTAATGGATGCAGTACAGTCTGACATCCGTGACTACCTCCACCACATTGTTGACACCCAGGATCAGTTCACTGATGCAGTGGACAGAAGGTAGGCCGAGACAGTGTCTGTCCTGGAATGCACAGTGTCTGTGCTGGAATGTGTGGTTGGAGTTGAGTGTTCACCTTGGAGATGTAGGTCAACAACCCCATCTGTTGAGAGTTCACGTGGTTGTGCACAATCACGCTGCTGTAGTGGCAGTACATGCAGTGCTACAGAGGGGAGTGTGCTGTTCACACCAAGATGTGGCAGGTCATGTGCTCATGGTCCTGGCCATTCCCATGGAAGACACTGTCCCAGCAGACAGCAGTCACCATCAGGTACTAGTATTGTTTCTGACCTTGGGCATGGAGGTGCCAGCATAACTCCTGCCAGAGCAAGTTCCCATGTTCGGAGACAGAGATGGTGAACTGTCAGCTCTACCATGCACAGTTCAAAGCTGTCCAATATACACACATGTAGGGCTAGAACTGAGCTTGACTGTGTACACAGGCACATTCACACACCACTGTCAAATGCAGGTCACCTACAGACACACACACAGTACAATTCCATGGTCCATCTTGCCTGCTTCCCTTCCTGACTCACACACATGCTGTCAGCCTTTTGGGTCAGCCTAGGCCTTCTGCACCACCACACAACACTCTGTGCTAGTGATATTACCTGTGCCACATCCCTGTCATTCTCATCATCGATGTAGGGAAATTAAGGTATGTGTCTGATGCACAGGGTGGCTATATAAATTAACATGTACTTGTGTAATGCATTGTTTAGCAATGCAACTTGCAGTGGTTACTGACAGATACTGCATGCTGACATTTGTAATGAGTAAGCCACATAATTCTGTATATCTTATGCTGTATGATGTTGTAATGGCTATATGCTTGCACAATGAAAGGTGTGCCACAGACCTGTTTCTTGTTCAGGATTCAGTTGGGGATACCTATGGATACACAGCAGCAATAAAGCCATAGATGTCACTACACAGGATAGAATGTCAGCACAGAAGAAATATGTCCTCAGCAAGGTGCAACACTATAGGTGCTTGGCTCCATAAGTTCATATGTGTGTAACAGGCTGACAAGGACAATGGCCTCATTCAGCATACTCATGCATCCCTAATCTGTGAAAACATCTGATACTCTTGATAAGTATCACCAGGGTGTTGGGAGCTAACATGTTTACAAACTGTGGTGCTTGGGATGACCCATCTTCAAATGTCCTGTGTCCAGTACTGACATTTGTCTGACAACAGCTATGATTGTTGTGTGCTGTATCCCACGGTATAACCTGCACATGGTGTGTGTCACAGCAGATGTGTGCTTCACATGCATGGAGGCCCTTTTACATATAGGGTGTACTGTCTGTGTGACATACCTGTCTCTCCAAAATGTAGTATTTATACCACAGTGATGGTGTAGGTGTGTAAGTCATGTGTTAATCCTGTCATGGATGCACGGGAGGTACACAGTGGGATCTGACACCTCCCTGTATGACAGCCATGCAGATCCCCTCCAAAGAATTTATGAGACAGACTACACATGTATGGTCCTGACATGCACTCCACAGGACATTATCCACAATGTGTATTGCAGTACCATGGAACCTGTGTGGTCACTACAGTTGTAAGATATGCCTATGCAGTGACATAGCAAGGTGCCATTGTACACAATGATAGGTGTGATGAGTGCCACATTCAGTATGGCAATAACAATGTGGGAGTTACATTGTTGACCTGTCATGATATACAACACTGTATGCATCCCCACATCTCACTGACCAGTGAATGTCAAAGACTTCATTTCTCCCTGTGTCCATATGTTCATGAGTAATGGCTCAACTGTGTGGTTGCAGACACTGCTATATTTCCCAGGGGTAAATGATTTCCCAAAAAATAGTATGGTGCAGTCATTCCCATTTAGTATTTGTCAGTGACTCAGACCGCAATTGAATGTGTGGCACAAGCCATCCCGGTTAACTGTTGGTTCTTTGGGGGATTTAGTGACAGCTCCTGATATGCAATCACCTGCTAATGTAACCAGTCAGAGGGTACTGACAGTGGCTGTGACTGCAGAGAGGGAATGGCTAGAAGGGGTATGCCATGAGTGATGTCTGGGGAAATCCACTGGTGACTGGCACCATTGCAGCTTAGGTCTCCCAATGCTGTGTTTCCATATTATGACTGTCAGACACTTGCCTACTCACCAGCTGTCATAACACTCAGTAGATAAGCTACACAGTTTCCAGCAAAGCCTGCTGGCCTAATATTGTCAAATACCTTGTCAGGCCATGGTAGGTAGAGTGAATAATATTCATAGGTTGATACTAGGCTATCTGCCCTAGGGCATTTATAAGCCTAGCCAGAGTGTGTTTGGCTTTCACCACCCTTTTAGATTAGTTGACTGTGCCTTTGTATAATAGGTCACAGAAGAATAGCACTTTTAAGTTTAGTTTACTGTGCCTCTGTCTAGTAGGGGCACAGAAGAGATCCCAGGGGTAAACCTACGATCTCCCATCCATTCGTCAAGATTTCTCTTGAAGAGGGTCATCGAGGGGCTCTGCCTAACATGGATTGGGATTTTGTTCCAGAGTGAGGGGAGCCTCTGGGATATGAATCTGTCCCTCCAGCATGTCCTATTTATTTCTGTGCTGAGGTTTAGGTCCCTGGAGCATGTAGCTCTAAGGGATTTGGATTTCCTGAGGTGGAGCATGTCCATTAATTCAGGGTTGGACATTGTTTTATACATCAGGCACAGATCGCCTCTGAGTAGGCGGTAAGCAACTGAGTAGAGCTGGAGTTCCTTTAGCCTAACTGAGTAGGGCATCTGTTTGAGTCTCTTGATCCTCTTGGTGAGGTACTTTTGGGGTCTTTCCAGTTGCTGCAGGTGTCGGGTAAGGTACATCCCAAATGGGGCATTGTATTCAATTATGGGCCTGATAAGTGATGAGTAAAGGGGCACAATGACCTCTCTTGATCTAGATGTGAACCCTTTTGTGATAAGGTGGGCTATATAGAAGGTCTTTCTAACCACCTTGGCAACGTGATTGTCTTAGGAGAGATTGCTATCTACTTGGGTCCCCAAATCCCTAATTACTTCTTCCGTACTTAATGGATTACCACCTATGTGGTAATTTGTGAGCACTTTGTTTTTTTCTAAAGGGGATGACTATGCACTTTTTGGCATTTAATTTTAAGCCATGGCTCTGGCACCAGTTATCTGTCTCTGTGAGACCCCTTTGGAGGATGCTTGTGTCAGTTGGCGAGTCGATTATAGCACCCAGTTTGCAGTCATCTGCGAACTTGGTCAGCCATAGTCCTCCTGTGTTAGCCTGTACCTCAGAGAAATATATACCGAACAAGAGAGGTCCCAGGACTGAGCCTTGTGGGACACCACTTGTAACTGGTTTAGAGTCAGACATGGCACCTGCAATTCTGACCATGTGGGTTCTATCCCTGATCCAGTTTGCAATCCATCTTGTGACATAGGGGTTGATATTTAAGCTGATGAGCTTATTTATGATGCCCGAGTGGGTATTGTGTCAAAGGCTTTTAAGAGGTCCAGGTAGACTATGTGGACTACCTTCCCTTCATCTATGGCCTTGGTGACTGTTTCAAAGAAGTTGACCAGGTTCAAGAGGCAAGATCTGCCCTTAACAAAGCCAAACTGGGTAGGATCCAGTGTTTGGAGGTTCCCAATGTCTTTGTTTATGAGTTCCATGATGATACGCTCCATAGCTTTGCAGACCTGGCTAGTAAGGCTTATAGGGCGATAGTTCCTGGGGTCCGTTGTGGCACCACCTTTGTGGAGTGGGACCACTGTTGCTGTACGCTATTCCTTGGGTACATATCCTGTAGTAAGGCTGAGATTGAACAGTGATTTTATGTGAGGGTTCAGTTCTTTTTGGAGCTCATGTAAGATGCAGCCTGGGACACCGTCCGGTCCCATTGATGCTGTGTTTTTTACTTTGGAGAGGGCAGCTCTCACCTGTGCATCTGTGATGTCAGGGAGGCTACACTCAGTTGGGATAGACAATTGCTCTTTTGGGGGGGAAGGGGGGAAGAAGTTTGCACTGAACCTGTCTGCCAGGATGTTGGCAATGTCTGTGGGTTCAGTGTATTTTCTGTCATTTTGCACTAACTCTGAGCATATCTGGGAGTTGCCACTCAGGTTCCTGACATAACTAAAGAAGGCCTTGTGATTATCTTAAGCATCTTGTGCAATTTTTCTTTCGAAGCTGGCCTTAGATGATTTTATGAGGGATCGTAGTTTTTTGCTATTACTGATCAGAGATGCCTTCCCTTTTTCGGATTTTACTCTATCATGTAGTAACTTCCTCCTTCTGTTGTATAGCTTATTTATGGCTGGGGTCCACCAGACTGGTCTCCTGCCTTTGGCGGAGTGAGAGTTTTGGTTTTATTTGGGATAGCACAATCCATTCATTCATGTAGGTGTATATAGAATGCGTTTGTTAAGGATTCTGTGGTTTGGGCCATATTTTCCACTGGCCCGGGGGCTTTGAAAGATTCCACCTCAGTTTTGAGAAGTGTGAAGTCTGCTTTTGAGAAATTCTTCACCGTGATTTCATTTGCTGGGGGTGGGGATGGGATATCAATGTCCAGTGAGATTAGCTTATGGTCAGATCTTACCAAAGAGGGGTATACCTCTGGTATGGAACATAGATTCCCCATGTTGGTGATGATCAGATCCAACATGTTCTCCCCTCTTGTGGGAGTGGTGACCAGTTGTTCCATAGCATTTGAATTTATAAATTCTAGGAACCATTGGGCGAGGGTGTTGGGGCTTGAGTAGTGCTCCCAGTCTATGTTTGGGTAGTTGAAGTCACCCAATATAATGGTGTTTGGAGAGACCTTCATATTCTCCAGTGTTCTCAGGAAAGCTGAGTGGGGTTCCTGAATTTTGGGAGGGTGGTCTGTAGCAGGCTACAAACTGAAAGGCAGCTTTACCCACTGTTAGTTGCACATGGATGGTCTCCAATGATTCGTGCAGTGCCACTAACCTGGAGGTGTGGGTATCTTTGATGAATATGGATACTCCCCCTCCTTTTGTGGTTTGGTCCGAGTTTTGGGGCCGAAAAGCATGGTATGAGGTATAACCTGGTAGTTCTGGGGTGCTCTTGGGAGCCTTGAACCAGGTTTCTGTTACTGCACAGATATCGATATTCTCCATACTGAGGAGAGCCTCGAGTGCGTGCATCTTGAGGTTTAGACTTCTGGCGTTGAGCAGCATTACCCTTAGTTTCTTTTTCCTTGTGTTGTTTATGGAGGTGGGTTTGTCTTTTGAGCCTTGCCTAAAAAAGGCACTATGGGGGTGGCAAGAGCCTTAGTCAGTATTCGAAAGCTCAGGGGTGACAGGTGCAAGCAATCCCTAGTGAAGCAACGTGGCTTGTCGATCATGTCATCCCAGGCTGACAGACACTGGATCCCCTTTGAATGACACCAATACTTTAACCAATTGTTAAAAGTGATCATTTTGTCTTTGTACTGTGGCATCATTCTTGGTGAGGGTAAGATGCTACTCAAGGTCAGGGTCATACCGGCCTGGGCTACATGAGCAGAGAGCTCCTCTATGTCTTTTTTCATTTAGTCCAGGGAGGTACATCTTAGGTCATTCACACCAGCATGGACAATGACGGAGTCATATTTGTACTTGCTTTGGAGTGACCTGAGTGCTTGTGTTATGTGGCGGATCCTGGCACCTGACAGGCAGCTTACAGTGACCTTCTCCTTGTTCAGCCTGGTGAGTGGGACGTCAGTGTGCCTGACGATAGAGTCACCTATTACAAGTGTATTAGGTGTGTTGTTTAGCCTTAAGGGCTGTGACTGTGTGGCACACTGACTTTGTGAACTCTGTGATACGTGGGTATTATTTTGGGGTAGCGGCTGCTTGGATGTCTGCTTTGGAGGTTTCTGTTGCTTGGGCAGATTTTTATTTAGAGCCTTCAAGTATGTTTTTGTGTGTTTATGTGTTTGGTTTGCTGTTGCGATAGGTCTATGTGAGACTGGCTTTGTGGTGTGTGTGGTTACCTTCTCCCCTGACTGACTGTGCCAGTCCTGGGTTGAGAGAGCTCAGCCTCCAGTTTGGCTATATAGTTGCATCTCTCACATATATTTGAGCTTCTTGGGAGGAGGAGAGGGTGGTCTGTGTACATAAGACAGTTGTAACATTGCCTCAAGATTCCCAGATTCACCAGCTGAACTGGAGAGTATACCCGAAACTGACCTTTGGACATGTCAGAATGGTATAAAGAACTACTTTTAGACTGATCAGAAAGGACCTATAAGGAGTCAAGTACTTAAAAAGAGTACAAGAGTGTGTAGTGCTTACGTTTATTGGTGATTTACTATAAGATTACTTATCAGAGCAAGTGCAAGGCTTAAAATGAAGATAGAGTGCTTCCTTTGAGATTTAGATCAGTTCTAAGGGAAAAAGTAAAGAGTAGACTTTATGGAGCCGGTAGTAGTTTAACTCTGTATAGGCAGCGCTGCCCGATGCTGTGCTGAGCGCAAGATCACGCAAACCTGTGCTAAAGCAGGTTTTTAAGCAGGGGACTTGAAAGAGCTAGGAATTAGCCCAAAACAGCCAATAAACAACTTGTTTCTGGGCTGAGACCACTCCTTCAGGGACATATAGGCTGCTCAAAGCTCCCCACTCCCACTGGTGAACAGAGAAGCTTTCTCCTATCCAAGTAAGGAAATGGGCAACACAGGAACCTTGTACTAAAGTCCGGATTCCAGCAAACCTGAAATCAGGACTATTCTAGTTAGAACAGGCGGGAAAGAAGGATTTTTTTTAAGGACAGATAGCAGGAAACACAGTAAAATGCTTAACACAGGCTAGCGCACTTAAGTGAGCAGCCTCTACAATTAAATTAAACAACAACAAACGATTTTCAAGTGCAGGTAGCAAAAAATGCAAAAACAAGCTTTTCGAAGTAACACAGCGGTTTCAGACCCACTTTTCAGCGAGAACAAGCAATCTCAAGAGTAAAGGCGGTAGAAAATACTTATATCA
Source organism: Protopterus annectens (assembly GCF_019279795.1). NCBI lineage: Eukaryota > Metazoa > Chordata > Ceratodontiformes > Protopteridae > Protopterus > Protopterus annectens. The sequence continues at coordinate 1,950,943,607 of NC_056726.1, forward strand.
AGTAGCAGTCACTCTTTTTCATCACTCTGCTGCTAGCACCACTCTGCAGGACCACGAGGAGCTTTTGCTGAGTAGGAACAAGCACAAAAACCGTGCCAAGTGGGTTTTTAAGCAGGGGACTTGAAAGAGCTAGGAATTAGCCCAAAACAGCCAATAAACAACTTGTTTCTGGGCTGAGACCACTCCTTCAGGGACAGATAGGCTGCTCAAAGCTCCCCACTCCCACTAATGAACAGAGAAGCTTCCTCCTATCCAAGTAAGGAAATGGGCAACCCAGGAACCTTGTACTAAAGTATGGATTCCAGCAAACCTGAAATCAGGACTATTCTAGTTAGAAAAGGTGGGAAAGAAGGATTTTTTTTCTTTTTTAAGGACAGATAGCAGGAAATACAGTAAAATGCTTAACACAGGCTAGCGCACTTGAGTGAGCAGCCTCTACAATTAAATTAAACAACAACAAACTATTTTCAAGTGCAGGTAGCAAAAAATGCAAAAACAAGCTTTTCTAAGTAACACAGCAGTTTCAGACTCGCTTTTCAGCGAGAACAAGCAATCGCAAGAGTAAAGGCGGTAGAAAATACTTATATCAAGTAGCAGTCACTCTTTTTCATCACTCTGCTGCTAGAACCACTCTGCAGGACCACGAGGAGCTTTTGCTGAGTAGGAACATTCATAAAAACCACGCCAAGTGGGTTTTTAAGCAGGGGACTTGAAAGAGCTAAGAATTTGTCCAAAACAGCCAATAAACAACTTGTTTCTGGGCTGAGACCACTCCTTCAGGGACAGATAGGTTGCTCAAAGCTCCCCACTCCCACTGGTGAACAGAGAAGCTTCCTCCTATCCAAGTAAGGAAATGGGCAACACAGGAACCTTGTACTAAAGTCTGGATTCCAGCAAACCTGAAATCAGGAATATTCTAGTTAGAAAAGGCGGGAAAAAAGGATTTTTTTGGGGGTTTTTCTTCTTTTTTTAAGGACAGATAGCAGGAAACACAGTAAAATGCACAGGCTAGTGCACTTGAGTGAGTAGCCTCTACAATTAAGTTAAACAACAACAAATGATTTTCAAGTGCAAGTAGCAAAAAATGCATAAACAAGCTTTTCTAAGTAACACCGCAGTTTCAGACTCGCTTTTCAACGAGAACAAGCAATTGCAAGATTAAAGGCAGTAGAAAATACTTATATCAAGTAGCAGTCATCCATTGCATAGTGTAACACTCAATGGGGTCCAGTAGTTAGAGTCGGTAGGCATGAGTTGGCCTTGAGAATAACAAACGGTGTGTGTGGTCCAGTGTCAGTAGATGTATGACAGTGTTACTGCTCTATCCATGCTAACTCCTTTCATGACATTTCATGTCACATGACTCAGAGATCTGTGGATACTTCTTGGCCCTACATGCTAGTTGTCATTTGTGCAACTAAGTATTGCAGTCGCATAAAGCATGTTCTATGAAGAGAGTCATCTATGGTGTGTGTACTGAGTGCAAACACTTTAGGGAAGTGTAATATGTATACAATTTGAAGGAAAGCTGGGGGTTTTACACAGGTATTTTGCAGTTGGATACTACCCAAATGGTGTGTTCTGGAAGGACACAATTATATTGTGAAGACTGTGGAAATCAGGGTAGTCCACAGAATTGCCAGTGCCTGGCAACTACTAATGCTGGTCTTACCAATACAACTCTGACATAAGATATCATGCTCCAATAAGTTTTCTGTCATCATATGCAAAACAGTACTACAAAGCCCATGATGATGAGCAGGACACAACCTGTTTGTTTGTCCACATAGCTGTCCCACAGCATGAAAGCCTCTGCAGGCTTCACATACCCTTTTCCAAGTAGATGCCTTGATTGATGTTCAATTAGTTGGCTTTTACATGTCTTATACCATCTGTTCCGGGGTTGGAGGTATGTCACTAGGAAACTGACAAGAGGTAGATTATTAGCACTACTGTAGCACCACAATATAATGTACAATGTCTATTGACATAGATGTCCAGTCTTGCTGTAACAATAAGCGCACTGGTGGTGAGCCATCATAGGTGACACTTTCACAGCACGTCATGCATCCTGCCCTTCAACACATTACTGGCGCATATTTGCATGACATGGCTGTGAGGCCTACTGCGGCAGACTGGCCAATTTTTGCCAATGTGTGTCAACCTACCACATGTCCTAGGCATGTCATACTGTACTGTTATGTACCCAACACATGTATGTGTTCCCCGTCATATCACACAACAACCAATGTGCTGTCTAGTTATTTGATAGGCATCGTACACTTGTGAGACCAATGTAATGTTAGCAAAGTAGAACAAGTTTGCTATGCATGCATGGGCATCCACATCTTCACTGCAAGTTGTGCCTACAAACACTGTGTATCAGGCTGTCAACCCCAAGGGTGCAGTGGCATGACCCTACATTTTCAGGACCTGATGCTGAGGTGTTGGGAGTTTCCCAACCCTCTACTCCTATGACACACAAACACAACGTGTGACAGATGTGACTACATTTCAAACCATGCTGTCATGGTGTCTCCAGCAGCAGTCATTACATATGACAATGAACATTATGGCAACATGTACAGTTCACATCCTGCACCACCTACACCCACATCACACACACCTACAAAGTGTGCAGCTCCTTACCAGACACATTGCCAAACAGACACCTCAGTGCATCCTTACATTGGATCCTTTGAACAACATTATAGATGTGTGATAGAGCAGCTTTACTCACCAGTATTAGGGACATCCACACACACATATTTCTGTATATAACTGGGATGTATATATTAATGTAGCTCTGTATGTGTATGATATGTATATGTGTTATGTCAATATATGGGGAGAGACTGACATGTTTTTATATATGTGTATAACTATATATATATATATATATATATATATATATATATATATATATATATATATATATATATATATATAGATATATATATATAGATATATATATATTTGAAACTACATACAGATACATATACTATGTATGTGACAGAGAGTGATAGATGCATATGTATACATATACATTTATGTATAGACATAGCTATACATAACAGGTAATTTTGATCAAGGGGCAACAGGTTTCCGCTCAGTTTAACTAAGTGTATGGCCATGCCCAATGGGACTGATAGCACCTATAAAGTGACTCAAGGCCACACCGACCTGCACTCCAATCTGGGATTTTGTGTGTAACAGACACTGACATCTGTCCCTGTTTCGGCAGTACTGCACTTCACTCAAAATGGGCATGGCATTCTCCATCTGTCTGATGTAATTAATATATGACAGTGGTTCATAATGTTACACCACACAGACTGACAGTCTGTGACAGCACCAACATACTAATACCTCACATGCAAAAGATGTGGATACCTCTAGATTTGAACCACCAACAGCATCACCCATGCTAACTTCCCTAGTCCACTGAGCCACACAAGTTGCCAGCCAGAGAGTAGTCATTCATCACACAATCAAAAGCATACATATGCACATTGTTATTCCTGCAATGAGACATACAGTGTGTGCTTGATTTTTATTTTAGTGCCCTGAGTTTGCCTGACTGCTGATATACCATTGATAATGTACTGTTACAGTAGTTATATGGGGAAACTGCTGTGCTGGGTGTGGGGAAGCAATGCCACATGTCCTGCTGGGATACACAGTAGTCCAACTGTCATGTCACCCCAATGTTTAACATCTCCCTTGCCTGATGTAGTGCATATTCCAATGATGAGGCCTAGTGAATATTAAGGAACACATACTAGTGGACTGGGTAACTGTAGTCCAATGCGGATGTTACTTGTGTCCAAATAGCCCACTATATTTCCTTGTATAAATGCTGCAAATCCATACATAAAATGGTATATTTTAATACTCCTTATAAATAGTGTGTAGGTTAGGGACTTACCTTGCAAATGCAGTGGTTGACAGAACTGTAGTTCAGGGTTGAATCTGTCTGATGGAAGCAGTAAACAGCCAATACACGTATAGATACAGGTTGTGTGGGTTGCCTGGTATCATTTTTACAATATGTATGTGTGTAGGAGTAAGATGTCAGTTCCTAGGGCCCTAGGTTGTCAGTGGTTATGCTATGCATTGTCTTTTAGACAAAGCCAGGGCATACTGCTCATGCCTATGTCTGCCTACAGGGACATCATCAGGGGGTTCTTCCTCTGAGTCCTCCTATAACTGTGGTTGTGGTGACCTAGTCAGTGGTGCAGGGCTGTGTATCCCTTCCCTTTGCTGATCTTGCTGCAGCTGTTTCCACAGGATCATATTGTGTAGCATAGCACATACTGTGAACATATGTGCACATGTAGATGGAGAGTACTTCACTGCTCCACCAGATATATTGAGGCACTGGAACGATGACTTCAGAAGCCCAAAGACATGCTATATGAGGTTCCTAGTTTGTATGTGTGCCTCATTATGGCATTCTTTGGTGAGTGTGCGTGCAGTTCTGATGGGTGTCATCATCCATGATTTCTGGCCATAGACGGCATCCAACCAGTAAATGGCCATGTGGGATGTGTCTCCTAGCAAACACCTGGTACAGGTGTTATGTGTGCCAGATATGGGAGTCATGATGACTGCCAGGGCTCCCAGCACACATATTCATGATAATCCCCTGGGCATTGCACATGACCTGGCAGTTGATGGATTGCTACCCCTTGTGGTTAATGCAGATCCTACCTTCCTCACTGGGTGGTGCCTTGATGTATAAATGAGGGCAATCTATGGCACCCATTACTTCAGGGTAGTGTGCTACATGGTAAAAGTGTTGCATATTGCTGGCCCTTGCCTCAGCGGTGAGGGGAAAATAAATGTTTTCAATGGCATGTGGTAGCAAGGCATCAGAGAACTGGTGGAGTACCTTGGATGCTGATGCCTGTGAGACCCCCATCATGCCTGTGAGACCCCCATCATGTCCCCAGAAACCTCTGAGGCCTCAATAATTGCTACAGATGCTTAGTATGGTACATGCCAAACAGGGAGTTATACTCAATTATGGGCCAGATAAGTGCTGAATATAGAGGGGTTATAACCTCTTTTGCTCTCAAGGCAATGCCTTTACTAATCAAGTGTGCTACATAGAAACCTTTCCTTACTACAGTAGACACATGGTAGTTGAAGTTAAGGTCACAGTCTACTTGTGATCTCAGGCCCCTTACCACTTTGTGGGTACTTTGGGTATTGTTGATTTGATAATGTGAAGGGTCATTAGTCATAAAGAATGATTTGTGTAAGTTCTCTCACGCATTACTGCCATTATATTTGTCTGCCTGCAGAATCATTCATGCAAGCATTCACATGCTAACGAAGACAATCTCTTTCCTGTAAAACAACACACATACAGAAAGATTCTCAGTACTTATGTGTTTTAAGTGCTAGCAACCTCACTGATGCCATAGACTATAGTGAGGGAATACTGCAAAAAGAGATGATGTATAGACATAATATCTTGAAGCAAATAACTCTGTAGATGTTGTCTTTGAACTTTTGCATAATATCATTTTTTTTTTTTTTTACATTTGTTTGCTGGGAAAGTCCAACTTGGAACAGAGCCAATTTTCAGTGGAGGACCAGGCAGAAACACTCAAGATGCATGTCTTTATTATGTGGGAGGAAACTGGAGCACCAAGAGGAAACCCACATGAACATAGGGAGGACATGCAGACTCCACACAAAAGACACCACAGCTGAGAATCAAACCTGAGAAACTCTTGCTATGAGGCGACAACTCAACTGCTGTACAACTGCACCATCCAAATTTCAATAACATTGTACACATCTGTGGTAATACAGATGACAAACATATATTAATCACATTCTTTGTCCTGCTATATGTGTATGCTGTAATACACTGCATGGGGCACTGTACCTCTATTTGACAGTTCCTACAGTCTAATTTACAGAGGGAGTTCATCAAATTATTACCCCATAAACCTGAGATTTACAAAAAAGATTGTCTAGAGTGTAATCAGTTTTGAACACATCCATAGAACTATACTATGATCAAAAATAATTAAATATGTTGAGTGTTTACAGTAAGAAACGATAAATGCAAAACTGTTATATCAGTAAGATTATACACTCTCATACACAACCTGCGTTATACTGTTCTGTAAATGCTATTAAAATTTTCTGTATACTAAATAATATGGAGAGAGAAGGGGGAGAAAGAAGAAGTCTACATTGTGTGTGTAAAACATCTATTCAAATCTCTTCTGAATTTGAAGAAAATAGTCATATGAAGAATTCTATTTACTTATGAAATTTTACAAATATAGTATTTCACAAGTTGATATACTTCATCATTAACAAAGTAGGAAGGAGTGGAGAGAGGAAGGAAAATGAGAAATGTTACGACAGGCAGAAGATGAGGAAACAAGTTTCATTTCACATATGTTAAATCTTACTAGTAATGTAATTAATTTTTCTAAAGAGTTAATAGTCAATTATAAATAAGCAATTAAGAGCAACTTAAGTAACATTATCAGATATTCACTTCTAAAATATGTTTTTAAATGAGGTCTTTAGGAAAACAGTATTTGTTTTTATGATACCAATTACCCATATTAGTAATTTCATAGTTACATATATAAATTATATTCCTTTTTTCTATTTTGATCAAACAGTGCATCCCATAATTATCTTACCTACTCAATATAGTCTCCATTATTTATATTATACTATGTAGAGCTCAGTCTGACTTATTGTTAGTTATATTGGTTAGTCTGATAGATCTTTTATCTACTGGACTAGGAATTTGGATAATTCCATGTTGGTTGGTAAAATTGAAAAATGTTAAACTTATTGTTTCTATTATTCTTTTTCTCATTAGGCCTGAATAATTATTTCTTAGTTTCCTAGTTACTACAAGTTTAACCTTAGTTATGCTTTATTACTTTTATGTGGTGGAGAGAGTTATTGGGAGTTAGTTATAATTATTGATACTGATAAATAGCACACACACACACACACACACACACACACACACACACACACATATATATATATATATATATATATATATACACACACACACACACACACACACACACACACACACACACACACACACACACACACACACACACACACACACTTAACTTTATTACCCTTAAGTATTAATGGTCTAAATAATCCAAGGAAAAGATCAGATTTGTCAATATATCTAAATAATGCCAAAGCAAAAGTGGACTTTCTTCAAGAAACTCACTTTAAAACAACTGAAAAGGACATCTGGAATCCTGGTAACTTTGTAACTAGTCCTCACTCTTATTATAAGACTAAGAGAAAAACATTATTTCCCAAATAATATATAAATATGAAGATCAAGATAGTCTTTTCACCCTTGTTATTTTAACATTTAATAAGTGATTATAGACTTTGGATAACATCTATTGGCTTCCTGGTATGAGGAAAATATTGTTAAAAACATCTAGACCTCATTACAAACACTTATAAAGGCAATATAATATTAGGGGAGATTTCATAGGTTCATAGGTTCATAGGTTTATACTAGACTATCTGCCCTAAGGCATTTATAAGCCTAGCCCAGAGTTTTTGTGGCTTACATTATATTATGTTAAAAAATACTGTGCCCATTAGTTTGTTATGCCTCTGTCCAGCAGTGACACAGAGATGATTCCCATGGTAAACCTACGATCTCCCATCCACCGGTCAAGATTTCTCTTGAACAGAGCCAGCGAGGTGCTCTGCCTCACATGGACCGGGATTTTATTCCACAACATAGGGAGTCTCTGGGTGACAAATCTATCCCTCCAGCATGTCCTATTTATATCCGTGCTAAGGTTTAAGTCGCTTGCTCTAGTAGATCTGGTAGATTTGGATTTTTTGAGGTGGAGCATGTCCATTAATTCCGGGTTGGACATGGCCTTGTATGTCAGGCACAGGTCACCTCCGAGCAGATGGTATGCGACTGAATAGAGCTGGAGTTTCTTCAGTCTGGCAGCATATGACAGATTTTGGAGTCCCTTTATCCTTTTGGTGAGGAACTTTTGGGGTCTCTCCAATTGCTGCAGGTGTCGGGTGAGATACATCCTGAATGGGGCATTGTACTCTATCATTGGTCTGATAAGTGAAGAGTACAGGGGAACAATGACCTCACTTGATCTGGATGTGAATCCCTTCATGATCAGGTGGGGAATGTAGAAGGTTTTTCTAACCACTTTAGCAATGTGAGTGTCAAAAGAAAGGCCACTGTCAACCTGGGTACCTGTACAGTGGAGAATTCTGACACTACAAATAAAAGAATATTAAAACTTTCTAATACTGCACAAATATTTAAAAAAATGGGTTGACTTTCTTAATTTACTTGATACATTTAATTTAAAGGACACTGAATCTTTACTTCTTTCTCACCAGGATTACAAATATGACACTTGAACTAGGATATTTAGAGTTTTGTTTTCTCATGATTTGAATTCTGAAATTTCACTGTTTACTATGATTCCATGCCCTGTTTCATTATGATGGCTTTATCTTTAAGTTTCAACCTGATTTTAAAAGACTATCCTTTTCAACTAAAATCCAAGGTTATATAACCAATGTTAAAGATGGTTAATCTCCAAATTAATTTTTTTTCTTGAAACAAATATTACATCAAATGTCACTATAGTTATAATTTGGGATTCTTAGAAAGCTTACATCTATGGTAGAACCTTTACCTGGTATAAGAACAAAATTAAAGAATGAGATTCAGAATTACAAACTATTCAATCTCAACTTTGAATAGCTAAATCCAAATATTACAAAAATAATAATTATAATATAAAAACATAGAAGAGATAAATAAGCATTATCTTGATATTTTATCTCATAAATCAAACTTTACAATGGAAAGATTAAAAATGAAGTCTTATTCTTTAACACCAAAATGCATGCATAATTTATCTTTGAGAATTAAAATACATTCAAAAACTATCAATATTGTAAAAATAAAACATGAAAGTTCTAATGAAATCTTATCTGATATTGGAGACATTCTTGATGCTTTTAAATATCATTATAGTATTCATAATAAAATTGTTAATCTAGATGTTAACTTTTGAAATTTAAATTTCAAATCTCTTAATATGAATAAAATTCCAGAAGAATTAAAAACCACACTTCAAATAAATATTTCACATAAGGGTTATAGTGCCTGCATATTTGAACTGCTTCTTACTGAAATTGGTACACCTTGTTTGCTGTAGCATAGACTAGATCCAGGCCTGCTGAATCTAGCTTTGTTTGTATAACTTGAGCACTAATCCAGGCATTCTTTAAAATATTCAATTATATTTATTACTGCTTGGTAGTAACTTGATTAAAGTGTAGCTATCATTCTAAGTCTTTTGGATTAAGCACTTGGGCTTCAGACCAGTTGTTTTACATTAAGAAGGTTTGTGGCCTGCACTGTGGTGGCAGGACAGGTAGCTTACATCCTTCTAAGTTGGGAACTGCTGAATGAGGGCTCAGTGTCTGTTATTCTAAAATTGTATTAGTTCTGGTTTAAGCACTTGGGCTTCAGGCCAGTTATTTTACATTAAGAAGGTTCGTGGTCTGCACTCTTGTGGGAGGAGAGGCTGGACTCTGCCCTTCTGAGCTGGGAATTTCTGGTTAAAGGCTTACAGTGCCTGTATATTTGAACTGTTTCTTACTGAAAATTGGTACACCTTGTTTGCTGTAGCATAGACTAGATCCAGGCCTGCTGAATCTAGCTTTGTTTGTATGCTTGTTGTTTGTTTGCTTGTTATTTCCCTGAAACGCTAATTCCACCTAAAATGTGGCTTTTCAGTGCTTCTGTGGATCCCTAGTGATATCTGCATTGCTTACTGTACTTATTTCCTTGTTTCACTTGAAAGAAAGTTACTGTTTGTCATTTTTGCATTTAAGTTACCTGTAACACATTGCATTTAAGTTACCTGGCACTTGCTCACTAAAGCAATTATATAAGTCAGCACTAAAAAATTAAAAGCACTACACCCTCGCAAACTCCCCTTGAATACCTTGTTCCACATTGGCCCCTTTTTTCAATTATAAAGGAATTCCCAATACTGTTCTAGCATGTCCAAAGGTCAGTTGTCAATATCCTCTCTGGTCCAGCTGGTGAATCTGGGAATCTTGAGGCAATGTTACAACTGCCTCATGTACACAGACAACCCTCTCCTCCCCCCAACAAATTTCAACACATGTGAGAGATGCAACCATATAGCCAAACTGGAGGCTAAGCTCTCTCAACTCAGTACTGGCGTAACCAGTCAGGAGGAGAAGGAAACCACACTCACTACAATTCCAGTCTCACATAGACCTACCACAACAGCAAACCAAACACATAAACACACAAAAACATACTCGGAGGCTCTAAATAAAAATCTGCCTAAGCAGCAGAGACCTTCAAATCAGACACCTAAGCAACCACTACCACAAAGCAAAACACATGTAACACATAGTTCACAAAGCCAGTGTGCCGAACAGTCACAGCCCTTAAGGCTAAACAACACACCTGATACACTTGTAATAGGTGACTATCGTCAGGCACACTGACGTCCCACTCACCAGGCTGAACAAGGAGAAGGTCACGGTGAGCTGCCTGTCGGGCGCTAGGATCCGCCACATAACACAAGCACTCAGGTCACTCCAAGGCAAGTACAAATATGACTCAGTCATTGTCCATGCTGGTGTGAATGACCTGAGACATACCTCCCTGGACTACATGAAAAGAGACATAGAGGAGCTCTCTGAGCATGTAGCTCAGGCCGGTATGACCTTGACCTTGAGTAGCATCTTACCCTCACCAAGAATGATGCCACAATATGAAGATAAGATGATCAATTTCAGCAATTGGCTTAAGTATTGGTGTCATTCAAAGGGGATCCAATGCCTGTCAGCCTGGGATGACATGCTCGACAAGCCACGATGCTTCACTACGGACGGCTTGCACCTGTCACCCCTGGGCTTTCGGATATTGGCAAAGGCTCTTGCTACCCCCATAGTGCCTTTTTTAGGCAAGGCTCAAAAAACAAACCCACCTCCATAGGTATCACAAGGGATAAGAAACTAAGAGTAATGCTACTCAACGCCAGAAGTCTAAACCTCAAGATCCACACACTTGAAACTCTCCTTAGCATGGAGAACATCGATATCTGTGCAGTAACAGAAACCTGGTTCAAGGCTCCCGAGAGCACCCCAGCACAAGCAGGTTATACCTCATACCATGCTTTTCGGCCCCAAAACTTGGACCGAACCACAAAAGGATGGGGAGTATCAATATTTGTCAAAGATACCCACACCTCCAGGTTGGTGGCACATCACGAAGCATCAGAGACTATCCATGTGCAACTAACAGTGGGTAAAACTGCCTTCCAGTTTATAGCCTGCTACAGACCACCCTCCCAAACCCAGGAACCCCACTCGGCCTTCCTGAGAACACTGGAAAATATGAAGGTCTCTCCAAACACCATTATATTGGGCGACTTCAACTACCCAAACATAGACTGGGAGCATTACTCTAGCTCCAACACCCTGGCCCAAAGGTTCCTAGAATTTATAAACTCAAATGCTATGGAACGACTTTTTACCACTCCCACAAGAGGGGAAAACATACTGGACATGATCATCACCAACATGGGGACTCTATGCTCCAGACCAGAAGTGTATCCCTCACTGGAAAGATCAGACCATAAACTAATCTCACTGGATATTCACATCCTGACCCCACCCTGTGCCCAGAAAACCACAGTGAAAAGCTTCTCTAAAGCAAATTTCACACTCCTCAAAACTGAGGTGGAATCCTTCAAAGCCCCTGGGCCTGTGGAAAATACAGCCCAGACCGCAGAATCCTTTATAAACGCATTTTATGAACACCTGCAGGAATGCATGGATCATGCAATCCCAAATAAAACTAAGACCCAATCCTCCAAAGGCAGACGTCCTGTCTGGTGGACCCAAGCCATAAACAAACTATAAAATAGAAGGAGGAAGCTGAGCAAAATCCCAAAAAGGGAAGGCATCTCTGATCGGTATTAGCAAAAAACTACGGGCACTCATAAAATCGTCTAAGGCCAGCCTCAAGAGAAAAATTGCACAGGACACTAAGGATAATCACAAGGCTTTCTTTAGTTATGTTAGGAACCTGGGTGGGAATTCCCAGATATGCTCAGAATTAGTCCAAAATGACAAAAAATACACCGAACCCACAGACATTGCCAACACCCTAGCTGACAGGTTCAGCGCAAACTTCTCCCCCCTCCCCACCAAAAGGGCAAAGATCTATCCCAGCAGAGTGCTGCCCCCCTGACATCTCAGATGCTCAGGGAAGAGCCGCCCTCTCCAAAGCAAAAAACACAGCATCAGTGGGACCAGAAGGTGTCCCGGCTGCAATCCTACATGAACTCCAAGAAGAGCTAAACCCAAACATAAAACTACTGTTCAATCTCAGCCTTACTACAGGATATGTACCCAAAGAGTGGTGTACAGCAACAGTGGTCCCTCTCCACAAAGGTGGTGCCTCAACGGATCCTGGAAACTATCGCCCCATAAGCCTGACTAGCTTGGTCTGCAAAGCTATGGAAAGGATCATCATGGACCTCATAAATAAAGATATTGGGGACCTACAGACACTGGATCCTACCCAGTTCGGCTTTGTTAAGGGCAGATCCTGCCTCTTAAACCTGGTTGATATCTTTGAAACAGTCACCAAGGCCATTGATGAGGGGAAGGTGGTCCACACAGCCTACCTGGACCTCGCAAAAGCCTTCGATACAATACCCCACTCGGGCATTATAGATAAGCTCACCAGCTTAAATATAAACCCCTATGCCACTAGATGGGTTGCAAACTGGCTCAAGGACAGAACCCACATGATTAGAATTGCTGGAGCCATGTCAGACTCCAAACCAGTTAGAAGTGGCATCCCACAAGGCTCAGTCCTGGGACCTCTCTTGTTCAGTATATATTTCTCGGAGGTACAGGACAACATGGAAGGACTGTGGCTGACCAAGTTCGCAGATGACTGCAAGCTGGACACCATAATCGAATCTCCAGCCGACACAAGCATCCTCCAAAAGGGCCTCATAGAAACAGACAACTGGTGCCAGAGCCATGGCCTCAAGCTAAACGCCAAAAAGTGTATAGTCATCCCCTTTGGCAAAAACAAAGTGCCCACAAATTACCACATAGGTGGTAATCCATTAAGTACAGAAGAAGTAATTAGGGACCTGGGGACCCAAGTTGATAGCAATCTCTCATTTGACAACCACGTGGCCAAAGTGGTTAGAAAAACATTTTATATAGCCCACCTAATCATGAAGGCATTCACATCTAGATCAGGGGAGGTCATCGTGCCTCTTTACTCATTCCTCATCAGGCCCATAATTGACTACAATGCCCCTTTTGGGATGTACCTTACCAGACACCTGCAGCAACTGGAAAGACCCCAAAAGTACCTCACCAAGAGGATCAAAGGGCTCAAACAGATGCCATATGCTGCCCGGTTAAAGAAACTCCAGCTCTACTCAGTGGCATACCGCCTGCTCAGAGGCGATCTGTGCCTGACGTATAAAGCCATGTCCAACCCGGAATTAATGGACATGCTGCACCTCAGAAAATCCAAATCCCATCGAGCTACGCCGAGAGACTTGAACCTCAGCACTGAAATAAATAGGACATGCTGGAGGGACAGATTCATAACCCAGAGGCTCCCTTCACTCTGGAATAAAATCCCAGTCCAGGTTAGGCAGAGTCCCTCATTGACTCTCTTCAAGAGGAATCTTGATGAGTGGATGGGAGATCATAGGTTTACCCTGGGTATCACTTCTGTGTCACTGTTAGACAGAGGCACAGTATACTAACCTCGAAAAAGGGCATAGCAAAAATAATTTAAAATGGGTGGCGAAAGCCAAACACACTCTGGCTAGGCTTATAAATGCCCTAGGGCAGATAGCCTAGTATGAACCTATGAACCTATAAAGAAATTATAGAAAAAAAAACTATAAGCCAACAAATCTCCAGGAATGGACAGAATAATAATAGAAATCTATAAACTTTTACCTCCTTCCATTATTTCATTTTTTCATAAGACTTTGAAATTCAAGCACAAGGAAAGATTCCTCCTTCTTGAAAATATTCATTAACCACCCCTATCCAAAAAGAGAATAAAACTCATCACTTATGTGGCTCTTATAGACCTATCTGTCTTCTAAATAATGATTATAAGATCTTTATGTGCATTGTTATTGATCGATTAAAAGAACCTTTAGCTCATATAATAAATCAAGACCAAACAGGTTGCATATATAATATACACACTCTTGACAATATTAGAAGAATATTAACCCTTATAGATTTCTTAAATAAGGAAAATTAAGAAGACTTGGTAATTGGTTTACCAACTGAAAAAGGCATTTGACTCCTTAAATTTGGATTATTTATTTATAATTCTAAATGTATTTGATTTCCCCTTCATTTATCTTTCTTTTAAAAAAATCTGTAATAATAACTGAGCTTATACTAAGCTAGGCCCTTTTACTTCAGAATCCATTCCTTTAACTAAAGGTACTAAACAAGGCTGCTCATTATCTACAGTCGTATTTGCTCTTGCTATTGAAATCTTTACCATTCTAATTTGAAATAATTCAAAGATTCATGGAATTGATGTATATAATCAATATTCATCCATAAAGTATGCTATATTCAGATGAAGTTCTACTAACATTACCTAATTCAAGGGTAACTTGCTCAGAATTGGAAACTGCAATACATTTGTTTCAATCTCTCTCTGGTCTTCAGTTTAATTGATCCAAATCTAAATATATGTATTAAAAAGAAGAAAGTACAAATTTGTAAAAATAACATTATAGGAAAACAAAGTCCCTTGATTATCTGGGTATAGATCTACTTAGTTTGGTAAAAGAGATAATATCAGTTAATTATAATAACATTATAAAAATAATAAAAAGTATTGCTGATAAATGGAATAAATGTTTCATTTCCTTTGAAGATAGTTAATAAACATGATTCCTCTACACAAAATATATTACAACTCAAGCACTTTTTATTTGTACAGATAAACATCTTATTAGTGATTTAAATAAACTCTTATTAAAATTCCTGTGATTTCCTTATAATAATAGAATAGCTTTTCTTCATCACATCAGACCATGGCATCAGGGAGGGATTACCTTCCCTGATATTGAAACCTATATCAAGGATTCAATATTTAAAATCAAAATTGAATTTCATAAACTTTACACTTAGCAGTTTCAAAAAAATATTCTTGATAATGTAGACACTAAAATCTAGTTTGAAACTTTAACCCCCTTTAGTATCACCAAAAATGTTGATAAAGTTCATAACAACATACTTAATTGTTGGGAAACAAAAAAAATCATCTGTTGGCATCACTGCCTTGAACTCAAAGTTAGAGAAATTCATCAACTTATAAATGATTTTGATTTGGATTCTCATTATTGGTTGCTGTTACAAAGTGTGATACCATATTCACATGACCTTTGTAAAAATCCTTAGTAACTAATTTTTAATGAAACCCCTAAATTAATCAATTATTTATATGAACTTGTCTACAATAAATAAAAATTGAAAATCTAACTTCGAAATTATATAACATCCTAATAAATTACAAGATAAAACCACAAGATAATGTAAATATTGGAATCATATTACTATGGGTCATATTTTTCTTTGTCTCATGAGAACAAATCTCAAATGTTATCATCTGTCAAAATTACAACTTGGTCATAATAATGGTGTATATTTAGTTGGAATTTTTTGCATAGAGCATTCATAACTCCAAATAAATTAGCTAATTTTGTAAAAACAAGAATATCTCTTGTTGGAGATGCATGCAAGAATGTAAAGCTGATTGGCTTCATATGTTTTACACATGTCCTCTATAAAAACAATTTTGGAGTGACCTAGATGATTTTTAAGCTTTGTTCTTTAAGTCCTTTTCCATATCAAAATCTTTACTTTTATTTAATATTAATGATTATCTTGATTTGAATAAGAACAACCTTTTTCTACTATGGACTATTTTTGCAGTTGCAAGGAAAAGCATAACAAGAAAATGGAAATCCACTAACGCACCACTTTTTATCTTTTCTAAAAGAAACAGCTCATAAGTAAATCAAAGTTAAAGAACATAGGATCCTTCCAAAACCATTCATCAACAATCCTTGGAAGAAAGTACTATCTCTGATTGTCATTTTCCAAATAGATTCTGACCCTCTTCAATGAGAAATTAAAGTTGTTGATATATTTTCTTTCATTTATTTATCTAGGAATGTGATATTTAGTTCCTAAAGGCCTTTGCACATATTGTATATAGTTTGTGTTTTGGTTAATAATTTAATTTATACTGTTCATTATATTCTTATAATGTATTAATTCATTACTTTATTAATAAGAAAAATAAAAATTTATTTGAGGAAAAAACATGCCCAACCTTGAGGCTGTCATGTAACTTAAACACATTCATATATGTGTAGTTACAGAAATATGGTTTGACAGCAATGAAAGAGCTCCCTTTATTGCTGGTATAATGCCTGCCATGTCTTCAGACCCACTGGTAATTTTGGGAAGTATCAGTATTTGTCAAAAATATCATCACCTCATAACAGATTCCTTGGGACACTACATGTGAATGCCTAGAAGTCCAAGTCACCCTAAACAAGACTACCAATTTGTAGCTAGCTGTAGAACATCCTCTATGTCCTCTTATGAATGTGATAGCTATCTTAATGCATTAGCTGAAATTCACAGTAAAATCAAGATCTTTCTACTGGGGACTTCAATTACCCATCATTAAACTGTCTGACCTACTCTGTCAATATCCTGCATGCCACTGCTTCTTTGGCATTATAAATGCTAGCTCTCTTTTACAAATATTTAACCATCCTACTTGGGGTCCAAATATTCTGATCTAGTCCTCACAACTATGGCAACTTCTTGCACATCTCCATGTGTGTCATCATGTCTTGTTAAATCAGACCCTAATTTAGTGACCTTTATCTTTAAAACTGGTAGTACTTCCTTTGTAAATCGATCTGTGTTTAGGGACTTATCAAAAGCAAACCTATTTCAGTCAGTTTATGACTTTATGCTTCTGACTTCTACTCCCACTTAAAATAGTTGTATTGATAAGGCAGTCCCTATACCACAACAAATATAATGAGAAATTTAAAAACAAACATCTGTGGTACAATACCTGTATAAATAAATTATATAACAAGAGAAACAAACTGCTTAATGCTTATAAGAAGTATCAGTCTACCTACCTTAAGAGCACACTTAAGCAACTAACAAAGACATTAAGGAAACCATTAGGAAGCTCAAAGCTTGGTAGGAACTTAATATAGTAACTAAAACCAAAATAACTGTGAATCTTTAACTGTATCAGGAAGTTAAAATCTAACAGCCAACTGTGTTCAGAATTAGTTCACAATAATACTGCACTCTCTGATTGAAAGGAAATAGTTAATATCCTAGCTAATAAATTTAGTGCAAAGTTTACTCCACCCACAGTTATTGCTATCCCATGGGTTATACAATCGCAGCCACTCACTTTAATTACTATATAACAAGTTCTCTCAGCCCTTTCAAAACCTAAGACTAATTCATCCATGGTTACTGACAACATGCCAAGTTGACTGATTATCAGTGATAAATACTGTCTTTCTGAAACCCCATGTAACCTCTTTAATATAAGCCTCTCCACTGGTTACATTCCTGAAGCCTGGAAAACTGCCATTATAATGCCATTACACAAGTATGGCAAAACCATGGAGCATGTTAACTCTAGACCCATTAGTCTCACTAACCTTATATGTAAAGCTAGGGAGCACATTATCTCAGACTTCATTAATCTGGACATTGAAAATCTCTTAACCCTGGACCTTCATCAATTTCGGTTTATCAACAGAATGTCCTGTCTCTTTAACCTCATTAATTTCTTTGAAAAAGTGAAGCAGTGGATAATAGTTATGAAGTGCATAGAGCATATCTATTATCTTGTTATTGTAATTAGATACACATTTTTATTGAATTATTGTTTAATAGTATTAATTAATGTTCTGTAGTAGTTTGTATATCATAGAGCATATCTAGCCCTGGACAAGGCCTTTGACACTATTCACATACAGGCATTGTTGATAGACTTCTATATCTGAATATAAATCCTTATTTTGTGTGATCTATAGCTTTGTCTGACAGAACCATTGTGGTTAGAGTAGCAGGTGCCACTTCTGAAAGTAAAAAAGCTACCAGTGGTGTGCCACAGGGCTTAATTTTGGGTTATCTCCTATTTGGCAATTATTTCTCAGACCTTCAGGCCAGCACATGTGGCCTTTGGTTAACTAAGTTTGCAGATGACTACAAATTCAGTGTTCTTATTTGATCTTCAACTGACTCACAATTGGTACAACTTGGTTTACACCAGGTTACAATTGGCGCAAGGGCAATGGTCTCAAATTAAATGTAAAAATGTAGCATAGTTTACTTTGGTAAACAAAACTTTTATTTCCTTTATAGGAGATGAAACTCTCCTATCAGACACTGTTGTAAGGGATCTGGATACTCTTATTGATAATGCGTTATTGACCATTGTGTCTCTACAGTAGTTTGGAAAGCCTTTTATCTGGCCCATCTAAATTCCAAAGACATATCCACTAGATCAACATGTCTTTTTTTCTAAATGTGTTTATTGAGCTTTACAACTAAATAACAGAATGTAACATTGAAATATATGTAGTAATTGAATAGATAAACAAGAAAACAAATAATACAATAAAAAGTAACTATTTATGAGGTGTCTACTAAGGTAAAAAGGTTGAAAAATTCAAATTAGTTTATGAGATAGTCTTTCATTTCTAGTTATTCAATGTCTGCTTATTTAACAGTTACTTGGGTTTCATCCAGGAGTTATAAGAAACAGTGGCTCTAGTTGCTCTTTCCTTGACTGACAATAGCTCTAGATGACAAACTTCGGTTGCAATGTTAAGAAACTCTTTTACTGATGGAGTCGATTCACTTTTCCAATTTTTGGTGATCACTTTCCTTGTGATTGACAGGAGACTCCAAAGAAGAGAATAATTAATCTTTTAATACATGAAGGAACTGGGGTACTGAATAAGATTAATGATTTAATGCAAAATTATCATTGAAGAGTGTGTCTGAAAAAGAGTTAATATAATTCCAAAATGGTTTAATTACAATACATTTATAAATCATATGTTGCCAGTCTGGCTTGCTATTTAACTTACATCTCCAGCATCTAACATTGTTTTCAGACATTAGCTCACCTTTGTGTGGTGTAATGAATGCTTTATGCATAAATTTCAAAGAAAACAGTCTCCATTTCAAGGATGAGGTGGTTTGTTTAGAGGATGTTAAAATATTTTTTTCATTACTTGGGTAATAATTATTGATGGATTTAAAATAGTCTCAATAATTCTTTTTGCAGTATTCTCTATTAATTTTGTCCATCTTATAAACTGATAGAAGTCCTCTCTTTGTAATATTTTGATGCATTGATATAATAAAATTTGGAACAGTTTTTTATTAATGATTGGATTAAGTTTAATCTTTTCTGTATTGAATAGCTACAATTTTAAATATCTAACCACATTTCATTTAGATTAAATTATTTTTTAAAATAAAATCTAGAGAATATAATTTTCGTTAGTTGTCAAATGATAGCAAAATGTTAGCTTTTTTCTGTAAAAGCATACATTGTGGTTATATTGAAACTCCTTATATTATTTTGTGCATATGCTATTAAATAACCAAGCTTTATATTCTGGATTTATATATATATATATATATATATATACATATATCTATATATATATATATATATATATATATATATATATATATACATATATATATATATATATATATATATATATATATATATATATATATATATATATATATATCAATATCATGGTTATATAAGAAGAATTTATTACTTGGTTTTGATTTTCCAAAATATAGGGCCGGATTTATGATGGCTTGCACGGAGTCTAAGAGTAGAGTAAGACTCCATACAGCCATCATGTCCGACGAGCGATCCAGGAACAGCCTGTAGGGGCGTGTAAGAGAGCTCCTAAAATGGCTCATACACGGACAGGCCGGGACATGCAAATTACCTCAATTGAAGCTGAAAGGCATGCAAATGAGGTAGATTTGTGATCCAGGAAACCCGAACCTGTCCGAATAAGAGTAGTGTTCTCAGCAGAAATGTACTCAGTTGACAACTGAGTACCGTTCTGCAAATAGCAAAACGGAGGTGTGACAGCTCCAAATAAAGGTTGCATCCAGTAGAGGAAGCATGCCAATGGCCAAATATATGGCCATTGGCAATGTTAACTGATGCAAAATGAAAAAAAAGTAATTACATTTTTTTTCCGATATTCCATGTTTAAGCATAGCGCAGCGTCGAGCAAATGGGCTGCAGTCTAAAAACCAGAAAAATAAAAATTAAAACCCACAAATGTGGATTTTATGGGGATTTGTATTGTACAATGCAAGACAATGGCAGGCTGAAGACAACATGGCTACCGAGTAGGGGTTGCTAAGGGGGGAACCCAGTCTAAGACATGTAACCAAGCATTAGTAGGCAATCCTATGCAAATGAGGGTAAGGATAGTGTATCCCAAGTCTACATAGCAAATGAGCACAGTCAGTGGAGTGTAAGACTAGGATAAGGGGAGTAACAGAGTAGGATATAGGTGACATCAGGAGGGGGTATGTATGAAAGAAGATAATCTCATTGGAGCAGAGTGTCATGTGTTAGCTGTCAGTTGCTCATCACTGGAAGAGGTGTGTCATCAGGTATCCTAGCTAAAGTCAAGAAATAAAAGGTGCACTCTGTGGGTATCACCAAAGTTTCTTGAAAAATGCTTGCAATGTGTATGCACGCGTGTGCGCACCTGTAAACCCAAGTAGGACAATGTGCACGCGTGGAAGTGTCAGTGCGCGCGTTTAAGCTGGAGTAAACATGTATAAGGCAGTTTAAAGTCTTGTAAGCACCTCTGCGCTTGTGTGTGCATGTTTAGGCAGGAATTAGCTAGTGTAAGTCCATCTAAGCCTGTGTGTGTGCATGTTAGCACGTGTATGCGCGTCTGCGCTAGTGTGCGTGGCGCTGCCCCCTGAGGAAATGGAAAGGGAAAAGCAAGCACAACAAACAGTAGGAAGTTAACCAGGGAGAGTCAGCAGAGCTAGCAGGTGGAAATAATCAGAATCAGGCAATTACACAGGCAGTAAACCAGCCCAGCCCAGCCCAGCACTTAAAACTCTGCAAACAACTTTTCACCATGTATTGCTCAGAGACACTGCAGCACTGCAGGAAGCTAAGAGAAGTGAATACTGAAAAGGCTTAACTGAGACAAAGAAATGTTAGGGGCTGCCATTGCTGTCATAAACTGACATATGCAACATGCTGAGGGTGGTGACAATGGGAATGCTGCCAACCAAACCCCAGTGAGGAGACGGAGAAGAGTGTACAGGCCCAGGGTAACCTACCAGGGGCTACATGAGCTGGAGATAGTGGAGTGCTATAGAGTGGACAGAGACCTCATGCAGCAAATTTTTGAGCTGTGCAGGCCACGCCTCACACACAGAACCAACAGAGGGGAACCCGTTCCCGTGGAAACCAAGGTATGTGTTGGCCTACGAATTCTAGCAACAGGTACCTTCCAGAGACCAACTGGTGATATGATGGGGATATCACAGGCATCAGCCTCCAGGGTACTGCACCAGTTTCTGAATGCCATGTCAGCACATGTCGGTGATTATGTATATTTCCTCAATTCCCGTGAGGTATTGGCCAGCAATATGCGTCTCTTCCAGCAAATAGTGGAATACCCTCTGGTACTGGGTGCAATAGACTGCACACACATATGCATCAAAGCACCAGCCGGTGAGCGGGGTAGGGTCTACTTCAACCGCAAGGGCTTCCCCTCCATCAACTGTCAGGTTGTGTGTGATGCCCAGGGCATAATACTGAATGTGTGTGCTGGCTGCCCTGGAAGCTACCATGATTCCCATATCTGGCATCTGACGCAGCTGTACCAGACATTTGCCAATGGGGACATCCCACATGGTCACCTAGTGGGGGATGCTGGCTATGCACTGGAGCCGTGGCTGATGACACCCATCAGAAACGCACACACACCTGAACAGGAATGCCATAATGAGGCACACGCACAAACACGAAATGTAATTGAGCGTGTGTTTGGGCTTCTCAAGTCACAGTTCCGGTGCCTGGTTGCAGTACACTCCAACTACATGTACCCAAATTGTCATGGTATGTGCTATGCTACATAATATGATCCTGTGAAAACAGCTGCAGCAGGACCAGCATAGACCTAGCCCAAACAGCCCCCCACCATTGCCAAGGTCATCACAGGCAGAGCGTGACTCGGAGGAGGAATAACCTGAGCCTGCCCCAGTGGGTAGAAGGAGGCGTGCCCAGTATGCTTTGGCCTTGGCAAAGAGGCAACGCATAGCACATACACTGGCTCAATAGGAACCCTGGAAATGATACCTCTCTCTGACCTGCACATATAGTAAAAGGGATGCCTAGGTTGACACTACCTGCTTCAAACATGTACAGGGAGTGTAGTATGTGCATCCGACATAGGCAGCCCTGCAGCACCACCTGAGGCATGATTGCCATGTGTCAAGCAATTAAAGGTAGTGCTAAACAGCATTTACCACCATGTAGTATATGCAAACAGAATACACACACCAACTAGTACAATTGTGGTCAGTGTCGAGTAATATTGGGCAATGTCCAGCAAAGTTGGTGAATGTACAGCAATGTCAGACAAGCCTGGTCTAAGTAGGGCATAGCAGAATAAAAGCCAACATGCTCATATTTGCTTAACTGGTCCTTAAGCAGTCTGGTCTGCTCAGTATGGAAATATAAAGCAGTGATGGGCCTCAAATCCAGGATACTGTGCAGCATAGTTAAAGTACTGAACCACTACACCATGACAGCATTGCACTGTTCAGCCAGTATGAAGGAATGTTGATAGGTCTATGCAAAGTATCTCATGGAAACCCTGCAGGCACAGCATAATCCCTGGTGAGTTATGACACAAAGGTGAGTCCTGCAGTAAGAACAGAACTTGACTTCCAACACACACAGTATAAATGTTAACATCGGTCATGTTCACACACATCCACAAATGTAGTGGATTTCAGATTGCAACATACTGAAAGGTCACACTGGGCATGCTCACACTCTTGGATAAATGAGACATATGTCAGGCAACAAAACATGGAAAGCCTGAACTGGGCATGCACACACACTTAGGCCATGTCTGACTACAGCAGTGGGCCACACATCTGGCAGTTGCATGTGTTAACCCAGGAACCTCTCACTATCCATCAATCCACCCTGTGCACACAGTTACATGACAACAGACACTTATATAATATAGTGGAACCCTGTCATGATCAAACATGTTCCACAGATACCTAAGTTGTTCATAGAAACTGGGAAAGCAAAGACAATAAAGACCTGCAAACAGTATCAGCAGTAAATATTGTGCATCCCGAGCAGACGCATAGGTTCAGAGGTCGATAGTAGGCTATCTGCCCTAGGGTATGTACAAGCCTAGCCAGAGTGTGTTTGGCTTTTGCAGCCCTGTCAGAGTACTACACTGTGCCATTGAATAGTAGGTCACACAAGATAGCCCATGTACGTTTAGGCTACTGTGCCTCTGTCGAGCAGGGACACAGAAGAGATCCCAGGGGTGAATTTGCAATTTCCCATCCATGTGTCCAGATTTGGCTTGAAAAGGGTCAGTGAGGGGCTATGTCTAATATGAACTGGGATTCTATTCCAGAGTGAGGTGAGCCTCTGGGAAATGAATCTGTCCCCCCAGCAAGTCCTTTTTATTCCTGTGCTGAGGTTTAAGTCCCTGGAGTGTGTATCTCTAAGGGACTTGGATTTTTGAGGTGGAGCATGTCCATTAATTTGGGCTTTGACATGCCTTTGTGTATCAGGCATAGATTGCCTCTGAGTAGGTGGTAAGCAACTGAGTAGAGCTGGAGTTTCCTTAGGTGAGCTGCATATGACATCTGTTTGTAGCCCATGACCCTCTTGGAGAGGTACTTTTGGGTCTCTCCAGGTGCTGCAGGTGTCGGGTAAGGTACATCCCAAAAGGGCCATTGTATTCAAGTATGGTGCTGATGACTGAAGAGTAGAGGGGCACAATGACCTCACTTGATGTAGATGCGAACCCATTCGTGATAAGGTGGCATATATAGAAAGTGTTTGTAACCACTTTGGCAATGTGATTATCAAAGGACAGATTGCTATCTACATTGGTCCACAAATCTCAAGTTACTACTTCTGTACTTAATGGATTACCACTTATATGGTAATTTGTGTGCACCTTGTTTTTCACAAAGGGGATGACTATGCACTTTATAGCATGTAGCTTGAGCTTGTGGCTCTGGCAGCAAACATCCATCTCTGTGAGACCCTTCTGGAGGATGCTTGTGTTAGCTGGAGAGTCGATTATGGCCCCCAGTTTGCAGTAATCTGCCAACCTTGTCAGCCATAATGCCCCCGTGTTAGCCTGAACCTTGGAGAAGTATATACCGAACCAGAGAGGTCCCAGAACTGAGCCCTGTGGGATGCCACTTGTAACTGGTTTGTATTTGGACATGGCACCTGCGATTCTGATAATGTGGGTTCTATCCCTGAGCCAGTTTGCAACCCATCTTGTGATATAGGGGTTGATATTTAAGCTGTTAAGCTTATGTATGATATCCAAGTGGGGTATTGTGTTGAACATTTTTGCGAGGTCCATGTAGGCTGTGTGGACTACCTTGCCCTCATCCATAGCTTTGGTAACTGTTTCAAAGAAATCAACTAGATTTAAGAAGCAAGATCTGCACTTAACAAAGCCAAATTGGGTAGGGTCCAGTGTCTGGAGGCTCCCAATGTCTTTGTTTATGAGTTCCATGATAATACGCTCCATAGCTGTACAGAACAGACTAGTCAGGCTTATGGGGCAATAGATCCCAGGGTCTGTTGTGGCACCACCTTTGTGGAGTGGAACCACTGTAGCTGTATGCCATTATTCGGGTACATATCCTCTAGTAAGGCTAAGTTTGAACAGTGACTTAATATGAGGGTTCAGTTCTTCTTGGAGCTTGTGTAAGACACAGCCTGGGATACCGTCCGGTCCCATAACTGCTGTGTTTTCTGCTTTGGTGAGGGCAGCTTTCACCTGTGCATCTATGATGTCAGGGAGGTTACATTCAGTTGGGATAGGCATTTGTTCTTTTGTGGGTGAGGGGGGGGGGGAGGTTTGTGCTGAATCTGTCTGCAAGGATGTTGGCTGTCTGTAGTTTTGGTATATTTTGTATCATTATGCAACAATTCAGAGCATATCTGGGAGTCTCCACCCATATTATGGACATAACTAAAGAAGGACTTGTGATTATCTTTAGTGTCTAGGGCAATTTCCCTTTGGAAACTGGCCTTTGATGATTTTATGAGGTATTGAAGTTTCTTGCTAATACTGATCAGAGATGGCTTCCATTTTTGGGATTTTGCTCTGTCATGTAGTAGCTTCCTCCTTCTGTTGTATAGCTTATTTATGGCCGGGATCCACCAAACAGGTCTCCTGTTTTTGGAGGAGTGAGGCTTCATTTTATTTGGGATAGCACGATCCATGCATTCCTGCAGGTGCTCATACAATGCATTTGTAAAGGATTCTGCGGATTGGCCTGTTATCCTCTGGCCTGTGGGCTTTGAAGGATTCCACCTCAGTCTTGAGAAATGCAAAGTTGGTGTTTGAGAAATTCTATACAGTGATTTCCTTGGCTGGGGGTGGGGATGGGATATGGATGTCCATGGAAATTTGTTAATGGTCTGATCTTACCAATGAGGGGTTTACCTCTGGTGTGGAACATAGAGTCCCCATGTTGGTGATGACCAGGTCCAATATGTTGTTCCCTCTTGTGGGAGTGGTGACCAGTTGTTCCATCGCATTACAGTTTATAACTTCAAGGAACCATTGGGCGAGTGTGTTTGGGCATGAGTAGTTGTTGCAGTCAATGTTTGGGTAGTTGAAGTCACCCAATAACATAATTGTAGGAGAGACCTTGATATTCTCCAGTGTTCTCAGGAATGCCAAGTAGGGTTCCTGTAATAGGGAGAGTGTTCTGTAGCAGGCTACAAACTGAAATGCAGTTTGGCCCACTGTTAGTTGCACATGGATGGTTTCTGATACTTTGTGCAGTGCTACTAACCTGGAGGTGTAGGTATCTTTGATGAATATAGATACTACCCCTCCTTTTGTGCTTTGGTCTGAGTTTTGTGTGTGAAACGCATGGTATGAGTTATAACCTGGTAGTAATGGGGTGCTCTCAGGAGCCTTGAACCAGGTTTCTGTTACTGCAGAGACATTGATATTCTCCATACTGAGGAGAGCCTCAAGTGCGTGCATCTTGAGGTGTAGACATCTGGCACTGAGTAGCATTACCTCTAGATTTTGTATCCTTGGGTTGTCCATGGAGGTGTGTATGTCCTTTGAGCCTCACCTAAAAAATGCACTATTGGGGGTGGCAAGAGGCATGGCCAGTATACAAAAGCCTAAGGGTGACAGGTGCAAGCCGTCCCTAGTGAAGCAACGTGGCTTGTCAGGCATGTCATCCCAGGCTGACAGACACTGGATCCCCATTGAATGACACCAATACTTTAGACAATTGTTTAAACTGATCATTTTGTCTGTATACTCTGGCATCATTCTTGGTGAGGGCAAGATGCTACCCAAGGTCAGGGTCATACCAGCCTGGGCTACATGATCAGAGAGCTGCTCTATGTCTCATGTCTTGTAGTCCAGGGAGGTCCTCATGTCATTCACACCTGCATGGATAATGACAGAGTCATACTTGTACCTGCTTTGGAGTGACCTGAGTGCTTGCGTTATGTGGTGGATCCTGCCAACTGACAGGCAGCTTACAGTGACCTTCTCCTTGTTCAGTCAGTTGAGCGGGATGTCAGTGTGCCGGACAATAGAGTCCCCTATAACAACTGTATTTGGTGTGCTGTTTGGCCTTAAGGGCTGTGACTGTGAGGCACACTGATTTTGTGAGATATGTGATTCATGGGTATTGTTGAGGGGTGGCTGTTGCTTGGGTATCTGTGGCCAGTACAGTTGCTGCAGGTGTTGGGTAAGGTACACCCCAAAGGTAGCATTGTAACCAAGCACGGTTGTTATTAGTATAGGGGCACAATGACATCACTCAATCTAGATGTGAAACCATATGGGATAAGGTTGCTTATATAGAAGGTCTGTCCAACCACTGTGACAACGTGAATGTCAAAGGTGACAGTACAAACAAGTCATGTCCCCAATCACCTAACAACACCTACCATATGTAATGGAGTACTACCTATGTGCTAATGTGTGGGCATGTTGTTATTCCCAAACGGGATCACAGGATCACAGGATCACAGGAGGTTACTAGGCTATTGGCCCTGAGGCCCTTAAAAGCCTAGCCAAGAGTTTAGCCCATGTTTAGACAAATCAGCATGAGGGATTCCCTGCCTATAGCGACCCAACATCCAGCCAGTACACCGAAACCATTTACTACTTACAAGTACATGGTACATCACACGTATGCTCCTTGTGAACACAGGGCATAAAAGCGACATCTGCACATACTAATTGAATGCCCCAGGAGGAACACCAGTCCAAGGAACAAAAGAGGTAAACTGTACATCCAAAAGAAAAACAATAACCAGGGGGATATTGGGATGGGTAGTTGCTCCCTAGGGGGGATGGGGGGGAGACATCTGCACTGAACCTGTTTGCCAGGATGTTGGCTATGCCAGTGGGTTCAGGGTAAGTGTAGTCAGTATGCAGTAACTCACAGCATATCAGTGAGTGTCCACCCAGGTTCCTGACATAACAGACGAAGGCCTTGTGATAGTCCTACTTGTCTGGTGCAATTGTCCATGAGAAGAAGACCTTAGATAAGCACATGAGTGATCATAGCTGTCTGCTAGTACAGATCACAGATGCTTTCCCCATCTGGGATTGTGCTCTATCATGTAGTAGCTTCCTCCTGATATTGTACAGCTCATTAATGGCTGGTGTCTATCAGGCAGCTCCCCTGACATTGGAGGAGTAAGTCTTGTTGTTATTTGGGGTAGCACAATCCATGCAGTCCACTAGGAGTCCATAGAATGTGTATGTAAAGGATTCAGCAGTCGGAGCTATATTTCACACTGTCTCAAGGTCTCTGAAGGATACCACCTTGCTGTGGTGAAGTGAGACGTTGGCTCATCAGAAGTTCACCAAGATTACCCAGGATGGGTGTGTGGAGTGTATATGTATGTCCACTGAGATAACTGTATGTTCCGACCTTACCAATGAGGGGTATATTGCTGGTGTGTAACATAGAGTCCCCATGTCGGTGGTGATCATGTCCAATATGTATTCCCCCTTGTGGCTGTGGTGACTGGTTGTGCCTCATCATATGAATGTACAAATTGTAGCGACTGTAGGGTGAGGTTGTTGTGGCTTGAGTAGCATCCCCACTCAATATTTATGTATCTGATGTCACCCAATATAATGGTGTTGGTGGAGACCATCATATCCCCCACTGTTCCCAGGAAAGCTGTGTGTGGTTCCTGAGTATGGGAGGGTGGTCTGTAGTAGGCAACAAACTGAAAGGCAGTTTCGAACAATGGTAGTTGTATATGTATGGTCTGTGATGCTTAGTGCAGTGCCACTAACCCGGAGGTGTGTGTATCTGTGATGTATATGGATACACCCCCTAGTTGTGTTGTTCGTTCCAAGTCCTGTGGTCAGAAAGCATGATATGAAACATAACCTGGTAGTGCTGGTGTGCATATGTGACCCTGAACTAGGTGTCTGTTAGTGCACATATATTGCTATCCCCCATACTGAGTGGAGTCCTGAGTGGCCGCAATATGAGGGTAACACGTCTGGTCTTGAGCAACATTACCCTTAGTGTTATTTAACCTGTAATGTCTATGTAGGTTGGTTTGTCTTTTGAGCCCTGCTCAACAAATGCACTATGGTGGTAGCAAGAGCCTTAGCCAGCATTCAAAGGTCCAAGTGTGACAGGTGCAAGCTGTCCATAGTGAAGCTATGTGGCATGTTGAGCATGTCACCACAGGCTGACAGACACTGTATCCCCTATGAATGACACCAA
Source organism: Protopterus annectens (assembly GCF_019279795.1). NCBI lineage: Eukaryota > Metazoa > Chordata > Ceratodontiformes > Protopteridae > Protopterus > Protopterus annectens. The sequence continues at coordinate 1,950,972,872 of NC_056726.1, forward strand.
TCTGTTAGCCAAGTGTTAAATGTGATATGTTTGTCTGTATACTGTGACATCATACTTGGTGGGTGTAAGATGCTAGACAAGGTCAGGGTCATACTGGCCTGGGCTACATCATGACACTGTTCCTCCATGTACCATGTCATGTGGTCCAGGGAGTAACATCTGAGGTTTTACGCACCAGTATGGACAATGATGGTGCCAGTCCTGTACTTGCTTTGTAGTGACCTGACTGCATGTGTTATGTGGCAGATCCTGACACACGACAGACAGCACAAAGGGACTATTCTCTTGTATGGGCTGGTGATTGGTACGTCAATGTGTCTGACAATAAGTGTCGCCTATCACAACTGTATTATGTGTGTTGTGTAGCCTGAAGGCAAGTGACTGTGTGGCACCCTGACATTGTGAACTATGTGAGCTGTGGGAATTGTAGTGGGGTAGCAGTTGTGTGTGTGCCTGATATGGAGGTCTCTGCTGCTTAGGCAGAGTTCATTTACAGCATCCGAGTATGTGTATGTGTGATAATGTGGTGTGAGTGCTGTCGCCAGGGGATATGTGAGACTGATATGTGGTGTGTGTGGTTATCTTCACCTCCTGATAGACTATGCCAGTCATGGGTTGAGAGAGTTCAGCACCCTGTATGTCTCTATAGGTGCATCTCACACATATATCTGGATTTGTTGTGAGGAGGAGAGTCTTGTCTGTGTACATGAGGCAGACGTGACATTGTGTCTGCATCACAATATTCACCAGCTGGACTGGAGAGTGCACACAAAGCCGACCCCTGGACATGCTGGGATATCATCATGACATACTCTGGTGCCAGATGACAAAGGATCAGTAGGGTGTTAGGTGTGTAAAGGAGTATATCAGGGATTAGTGCTCAGGTTTGTTGGTGTTCTGTAATGAGTAGCTGAGAAGGAGTCCAGACTGAATCATGACACCTCCGACAGCTATGTCATATATAGCAATGTACACACATATATGTCATGAGTCAGGGCCAACTGTACCTGACTGACAATGCCGACATCCTGACAGACAGGCCCAGATATACATACCCACCTCCCACCGACGATAGTCCATATCATCATACCAGGAGATATCACATGTAGAATGGATGAACAGCTACCCCCAATGCTAAAAGCATGGCATCAAGTGGACTACATTGATTACCAATATGTGTCATGCATAAACTACAGAACAAACAGATCCTGCACCTGAACAGTCAGCTGAACCTCCCCCCCTACACAGGATGTGGAACCATTGAATGTGTTACAGCAACATATGGCACTCCACACAAATGTTGGTGCGCAACACACCATGGGATGTACAGTCCAGTATGCCTGTGAAGTATGACCTGCAAGCCATGGAGTCCATCATGGTTGAAGTCATAAACCAAGCTATTGGAAGCTGACATACACACAACCCTACTAACTGTGGTATGATCATGTGCGGATCATGGTTCCTAAACATGGTAGACTGTTTGCAAGGCAACCACACAGGACATACATCACTGAACACAGCTACACATGTCTCACATACACTTTGAATAGCTCTTTATCAACATCCCAGATACATGTAGTAGCCACAAAACCAACAAGTTGTGCATAAATATGTGTTGACATATGAAGGAATGTCGATGTGTCCACAGATAGATCACACAAGGTAAGGATTATGAGTTCCTGTTCCAGCTATTGACAACTGATGACCCACATGGACCATTCCTGGAATGGCATAAAACAAAGTGTACACACATTACCATGTCCATTCTGATGATGTCAGCACCCTAGAAATACAGACGGAAAAGGGAAAACATGCAGTGAAGCAAATAGTGTGCTGTGCTAATGCATTTCTTTTTAGTATCATAACCTAGTTAGGTAGGGGTTTGAATCCTGCAAATGCTGACTGTGTATTTGTGTGTGCAATTCTCTATGAAAGGAGTGTCCTTTTTGAAGACTGGGAAAACACACTACAGATGTACATTCTTCTTTGGAAAGACTGATGATGTCAGCACCCTAGAAATACAGACGGAGAAGGGAAACCACCCAGTAAAACAAATAGCATGCTGCGCTAGTGCGTCTCTCTCTAGTATCATAACCTAGTTAGGTAGGGGTTTGAATCCTGCAAATGCTAACTGTGTGTGCAATTCTCCATGAAAGGAGTGCCCTTTTTGGAGACTGGGAAAACACACTAAAGATGTACATTAGTCTTTGGAAAGACTGATGATGTCAGCACCCTAGAAATACAGACGGAGAAAGGAAACTACCCAGTAAAGCAAATAGCACAGCGTGCTATTGCCTTTTTTCTCTAGTATCATAACCTAGTTAGGTAGGGGATTGAATCTTGCAAATGCTGACTGTGTGTTTGTGTGTGGGGGGTGTGTGTATGTGTGTGCAATTCTGTATGAAAAGAGTGGCCTTTTTGAAGACTGGGAAAACACACTACAGTACATTTCTCTTTGGAAAGACTGATGATGTCAGCACCCTAGAAATACAGACAGAGAAGGGAAACCACCCAGTAAATAAAATAGTGCGCCGTGCTAATGTGTCTCTCTCTCTCTAGTATCATAACCTAGTGAGGTAGGGGTTTGAATCCTGCTGACTGTGTTGGGGGGGGTGTGCAATTCTCTATGAAAGAAGTAGCCTTTTTGAAGACTGGGAAAACACACTACAGATGTACATTCCTCTTTGGAAAGACTGATGATGTCAGCACCCTAGAAATACAGACAGAGAAGGGAAGCCACCCAGTAAAGCAAATAGCGCAATGTGCCTCTCTCTCTAGTATCATAACCTAGTTAGGTAGGGGTTTGAATCCTGCAAGTGCTGACTGTGTGTATTTCACTCTTGGTCAATGCAGTGTGGGTCTTGCTTTTACTATGTTATGGCATATTATGATTACAACAGTAAGTGCATTGCACACATCAGGTATATGCATTGCAAATATATATGTGTACATGTTCCCTTAATCAGTACATAGGTGTGAAGCCTGCATACTACATGACTACATTTGTTGCCATTGACAGGTTATGCCGCAGCTTCTCAGAGGGAATGGATTGTAGGCCACAGCATGCATTACCAGATGTGGATGGACACATCCCTAGTGTGTTTGCATGTACTGAAGGGGGCTATATGCCAAACAGGTGTGGACACAGGAATGGGTGGCAATAATTACCACTGGTTAGTGTTATAGTTTAGCACCGGAAGGATACAACTGTTACTGAGTTCCCTATGACTGTGTGTCATTTGTCAGGATAACATCCAATGATTGCTTATAGTCATGCTGTTGAGGTTATGTATACTACCAGAATGCAAATCATTGACAGATACTAACAGTATCACCCACATCATGGTGTCTACCCATCTCATACACACATGTCTACCCATGTTAGTACATAACGGCATAACGGTAGTAGAATGCATACTAGCCATTAAAAGATACTGTGACATGTTCACTATGTGTACAACAGGGTATGCCACATGTCCCATGTGTCTACTATGCACGTACATACAGACAGTGCACACCCACCATGTTCACAGATGTACACTTGCTAATCTGTACTGCACACATCACACACATACTGTCCACTCACTAACACATGCTGGCAACACATTACACGTCAGCCAAGTGGCACATGGGTGGACAATACATAGACAGACCTAACAGTGGTGTAAACAATGTTACATTGACAATCAGAGCTTTGATGAATAATGTCTGCTGAGATATATCTACAAGGATGTCATTACACTTTCCTGTTGACAACTTGCTAATATTGCTACACTGCTATAGTGTCATCCTGTGCATCAGCACCATGTTAGCCTATTCCTCCATCAATGTTACAGATGACAGGAGGCGACACAGGTATTATCATATGCACATGGTGTTTTGTTGTTTGCCAGAGCCTGACATTGACCCATCCAATCGACATGTCTGTGTGTGTGTGAGGGACAACAGTACAGCATGAGCCAATGTTGATGTAATGTGTGTGTGTATGTGTGAGCCCTAGTTGTTTGGTTAATGTGTGTGTGTCTGCATGCACACAGCTCCACCATGTGGCTGCCATATACAGTAGTTTGTGGGACATCCACAGACTGTACCTGCTAGGCCATACAGATTACTGTCTCCGGCCATGGACACAGTACCTGTGCCTGGCAGGGGTGCTACGGACAGTATCGGGTACCAACCCTGACTGGGTACTGTCCTCAGAGGCAGAGGTGGGATGACTGGATCCATGTCCATGCTGGGAATGGCCAGAGCCACGCGCATGTGGTCTACTGGGACGGTCAATGGACAGGCCAGCCCCAGCATTGCTGGGGCTGGTACTGCCACTACGGGAGCGGCTGTGACCCGGGGGCCGTCCATGACCACTGCCAGCTGTTGCTGTTGCTGACATGCATCCACGTCGACATCGCAAAACCGTCCAGCACGGTCCTGGCTCATGGATGACATATTGTGGAGGGCATCTATTGTCTCCCCCCAATGTCTACCAATGACCTCGGTGTAAGTCCAAATGGCACCGGCAAGGTCACGGATGCTGTCATTGATAGCGGTGTAATGTGCCCTCTGTGTCCTAAGTCCCTGCCTGGTGTACCATTCCATACATGCCTGAGCCTGCATTACAGCCCAGAACATACTGGATTTCATGAGACCAGTGAGGGAACGCCTGCCAGGGGCAATAAGACCAGCGGTGTTCCCCCGAGAACCCCTGGACCTCCGCCTATGTTCTACCGTTCCAGGAATATGGCTATGGCTGCTGTGAGGGGATGCAAGTGCCATGGGTACCACACTCTCCTAGTCAGTGCCAACTGTCTGCTGTCCCTCGCCTATGGCCATTGGTGGTGAGGGATGTATTGGCAGTATGAGTGTGCACATAGATGGGGTTGAACGCTGTGTACTGTTAATTGGTGGACCAACAACAGACCCTGTCAAACCTCCCTGCGTCAATATACATGTCTCATCATCAGCAGTATTCGTGGCAGTGGCTTCAGGTTCCCTGCTGCATTCAGCCAGCCCTAACTCAGCACCTGTGAGAAGAAGACAGGAAACACACTTTACGGTCTACACATGAACACATGCACACATGCACAGTAATACACTCCTCACTACAGCACATACACACACACCAGCAATCCAACACATACTCTATAGTGGGTGAAGGTGGGTGTCAGTATCACAAGGTAAACAGTCACCACACATGTGCCAGCATGCAGAATATGTGTTACACAAGACCATACAGTGCTAGTGTAGATGCCCCAATGTAATGGCAGTATACATGGCTTTGTTGCAACTGTGTCGTTGTTCAGTGATTGGCTACACCCTGGAACACAATTTGTACATCGACACAGCCCAGTGTGTGTCAAGTGACCTATACACCCACTTGCATTCCACGACATATATGTGACACTTTGTTTGGATGGCAACTGCTGTGCATATTGTGTATACTGGCATATGTAAGCACACACACAACATGATATGCATATTGTGTATAGGTGCATATGTTTGCACACGGACAACATTGAGGTGCAAAGCAATGACTGCTATGAGTATAGCATGTTTTCATGTACTGCATATGATAAACGTGTTTTGTTGTGTACAGCTGTAGCAACTATGCATATCTAAGGTGCAGTACAGTGCTGCCACACTTGTGTCTGCTGCACTGTGCAGTGTGTGAGGCAGCTACTGACATTAATTTGATGATTAATGTCTCACAGCAAACATGGACAGCATGCATTATGCGTAAGTGTCTTATGTGTACATGGCCTACATCTCACCTATGACATGCACATTTCATTACCATTATGAAAATGTTAACACACTCACCAGCATGTACCGTCTGCCCTGCTGTCACACCAGAGGGACGTACAAGAATATGACACAGTTTATCAGTGGCCACAACTGTGGCATTGCTGCCGTGAGTGAGTGCACTAATCTACAGTGGAACAACAGTCAACAGTCACAGGTGTGGAGATACTATTCCAAATATCAGTATTGCACACGAGCGGCAGCACAACTGCTAAACACACAGTACACATCTCACATAAGCATATTCTAACAATACAGGTAACAGTAGTCTACAGCTAGGGCATATTACCTGCATGCTCCATGTTGTCCTGCTGGGTAGCTCAGGCCACCATGATGACACATGCATGATGTTGTTGCTGCTGTAGGTCAGGAGCCACCACGCTTAGGAGCAGCTCCTCCACTCTGGTGAGGGGGGGATGTATGGGCGCACCACCACCTGTGGCAAGCTGCCAGACATATCTGATTAAATCACTGCAGTGATGGCGTACCTGCTCATATGTCCGGTTATGCATGCCTATGTCATTTACCCGGTGAACAAGATCTTGCCACAGTGCAGTGCACTCACGCTGGTGCTGGCTGGCCCTGGAAAAAAGCCGTGCATAGTTTTGATACAGGCTGGCCTGTATGACCTCCTCCTCTGCAGCTGTATACACAGGATTGCGGCGATGAGCCATAACCCTGGAAGACAATTAAACAATATGTGTGAGCAAGTCATGTGGCAGACTTAACATTATGAAGTACAGATATCACTTAACTGCCAGATATAGCATCTGTCTGTCTATCAGAGGATACACACCTTCAATACCACTTATCAGTGCTCAGCCCACAACTGCCTGACAGTGGCTGCCGCACTCCATACACCAAACCAGTATACATCAGTACCTGACACACTGTATTGGATACAATGCACAACCTCACACTGGGGGTATATATCAAGCTAATGCATGATGAATATTGTCATCCAATGCAATTAATGTAATGTACAGTTACAGTATTAACAGTAAACCACCCTAGTCTTTGATGCCATACCCCTACCTAACATATGTGCACGGTTGTTAATATAGCTGGCATACTGCTGTAACAGAGTATACATGTTGCTAGGTACACACACATACCATGTAACACACATGTGATTGTGGCCATGGTACAGGCATCATTACACACACATTAGTCAAATATACAACACACAAATGTATGCCAACACAGATGAGCATTACCTGTGTACCTTATAGTACTGTGTGCCCCTACTTACAGATACCTATGCCTGAGGAATGTAATCTGTGCAGACTACAGGAAACACACAAGACAGTGATACCAGGGAATGTGAACATACACCATACTGTGGTGTTTAGGCCTACAGCTTCAGGTAGTACAACAGTTCATATGCGACCTGGATTCACCAGCAGTACCACTTACTGAGCATACATGTACTGCTACAGCCTACAATGGGACACCACAGTCGTACACAAGGTACTACGTCACAACATATGCCATCCTACTATGCCTGCATTCCAATAACTGACACATTTTTCTCTGTCCTCACACCTAGGACACAAACTACCATGACAGACACAACCTCACGCTAAGCTATCACACCTTTACAGACCTTGCACACAGTCAGTATCACACTCATTCCACCTCTCATAGATGGTATTGCACTGAGTACATGTACGTGCGCATTGTGTCATAGGTAGGTACTACACTATTGAGCCGGGGCCTACAGCAGCCTAGCCATATGCTACCATGCCATTTGACACACATGTAATGAGATTACACTTGCTCCTGTCAAATGGATACACAGAGGTGACTCACAGGGCATATTACCTATTTCCATAACATTCATCAGGGGTATGTATGACAGCTACTAATGATGAGCCATGTTTATTAATGCTGGGTAGTTTAGTCCAGAGTATGGCATATTTGTGTATAGGAATCTGTACCTCCAGCATGTGCTGTTCAGTGTGTTGACATGGATTAGGGCCCTAGGTCATGTAGCCCAGAGGGATTGTGAGGTGTTGTCATGGTGGTTGGCTGACTGCTATGGGTGTGACATACCTCTGTATGTCTGGCAGTGGTAACCTCTGTGTATGATATATGCAACGCACTCTAGCTGTGGTTTTGTGAGTCAGTCTGCATAGGGCATGTGTTTGGGGCAGTGCCACTCTTTGTTAGGTATGTCTGTGGCCTTTCCACTTGCTGTGGTTGTCATGTGAGGTACATACCACATGGGGCAATGTGAGGAGTAGGGGGTACACTGACCTATATTTCCCTAGATGGCACACCTTTTGTGATGACACTTACCATGTAGAGGGATTACAAGACTAGTGTGGAACTGTGATTATCAGAGGGGAGGCTACTGTACACCATGTCCCATGTTCCCTTCTGACACCTTCAGTGTTGGGCAGGCAACCACCTATCTGGTAGTTAGTGTGTAAAGTATTTTGGAATGGGGTATGGTACTGCAGTATCAACACTGGTGTTCAGTCAATGCGTTGGTCACCAGGCACCTGTTGCAGTACGTCTGACCCCGTGTCTCCCTCTCTCTCTCTCTATATATATATATATATATATATATATATATATATATATGTATATATATATATATATATTATATGTATATATATATATATATTATGTATATACACATTTACACACACATATATATATATATATATGAATATATATATATATGAATATATATATATATATATATATATATGTATCTCTCTCTCTCTCTCTATATATATATATATATATATATATATATATATATATATATATATATACATATATACAGGTATATATACACATACTTGTAAACATCCATTGCTGTACATATACATGCACATATAGGCACATATACTGGCCACCTTTCATGTTGGGAATATGAATCATTAAACAGTTGTGAGACGATACAATTTTGTAAAAATATTGCACAGTGTTGTGTAGAATGCATTTTGCTGTCCTCAGGCCATATAGCTGTAGCAGGCCTCACTGTCTCAGTCCCACAGCATTTAACCACCACATGACATATACCTGCACTGCTTGCTGTTTTCAATGCCACACACTACAACCTACATAGATATGTGGCCATAGCAACCTTCAACTACATATATATGTCTAGCCTTCACTAACAGTTGCAGTATGTACCTTGCCCTATGCACATCTGCATTTACATATAGATATGAACTGCGCACACATATGGAGGGTTCACAGTATGTACAGTACCCTTCATACACATCATTCACATCCCAACAAATACATATCTGTTACATACCTTACCTTTGTATTTCTTACCTCTGTCTGTTGTACCTGTTGATGTTTATTTTTCTTTTTAAATATTTTTTTTTGGTGTCTACAAACACCTCTGTTTGTTTGTTTGTTTGTTTTTTTTGTCTGTCTCTCTCGCTTGCTTACTTGCTCTCTCTCTCTATCCATATGCTGCAATGATATAATTGCATGTGTGGACAGCAAGTACAGGCTGCTTTTGTAGGTATCTGCACATGTGCATGTGATGGCCTCTGCACCAGTTGGTGCCCACCATTTAGTAATTGCATGCAGCATGCTGTGTGCTAATTGCATTTCTGACTGTGATTTCAGGACACTGCTATAAAATGATAGGTTAGGTACGCATAGGCCTTTCAGTTTTGCAAGGTGGAGACCATGCTTGTTTGCTGTGGACACTGTTGTGTGAGTCAGAAGGTTGGTATATGTCTCATATCTGAAGCTGGGTTGTAGACAGTGAAATGCATGTTGTACTGAAACCTGACTGTTGCTTCTTCCAGTACACTCTTCTCAGTGTGTCAGTTTACTCACACCTCCTAATGCTAACACTGGATACATGGGAGTATGTACTTTCTTTTGGAATTAGGAAATTAACTAGCATACAACAGTAGTTATTCCAATGTATTGCTCTGGCTTTCCTATATTCCCTTCACGTTCACTCCTTGTAATGCATGTTATATTTCTGTTTGTCTTCAAATGTATTGCTCTGACTTTCGTAGTTTCCCTTTACATTCACTCCTTGTAATGCATGTTACATTTCTTTCTTGAAATGTATTGCTCTGGCTTTCATATTTCCCCTTTACATTCACTCCTTTTAATGCATGTTATATTTCTGTCTGTCTTCAAATGTATTGCTCTGGCTTTCGTAGTTTCCCTTTACATTCACTCCTTGTAATGCATGTTACATTTCTTTCTTGAAATGTATTGCTCTGGCTTTCGTATTTCCCCTTTACATTTATTCATTTTAATGCATGTTATATTTCTTGCAGCACCGAGTTATTGCATATCTGCTGTGGCTTAGTGGTATGTCATGCAGACTGGTGAGTCCAAGGTGTGGGGTTTGAGACTGACAAGGATATTTTATTTTGCTGATGAGCAGACTACAGGCCTTGTCATACGGAGTGACTAAGGCACTTTTAAGCAGTTGTAAGCGGGTTTGCGTTGGTTTCTGCGATGCTTAGCTACGCTTATCTACGCATAGCTAAGTGCACACAAGCGCACACACGCTTACAACTGTTTAAAAGTGCTTACTCCCGCTAACACCCACGTTATTTTCTTTTAAAGAAAAGAAAATGGGGAAATAGGAAAGTGGTGAAAAAGGGGGCACAAAGAGGGTAGGACAGTAGAAAAACAAGCTCGGGATGTGCAGGAAGGATGTAGGGAAGGCCCATAGTTGCCCAATTCTTTACCAGCAACAGCTGTGCATATGTTAGAAATTTAGAGTGAGATTTGAAACCTTCCACCCCTGAGAGAGGAGTGAGGACAACAAAATATGTTGTAGAGCCAATTGTAATTATCAGTTTACATTTCCAGCAGACATGTGTACGAAATGGGCAACTATGTATGGGGCGTAATTTGTTTGTGGGAACAGAGTGCCCTTTTTTTTTTCAGGTGAGAGTGGAATGTGAGGTACAGGAAGTAGGTATATTTGGGGAGGTAGGTTGGGGAGGTTAACAGACAAGACAAACAAGATGCATACAGGGGCGGAGTATGAAACATGTGGGGGGTAAACACAATTGACAGGGACGGATGTTTGGATATCGCAAGTCCATGAGCCCACAGATGGCAACAGTGGAACTGAGATCCCCACCCATGGGCAGTTACCACTGCACCTTCACAGCCCAGGCTGGGGCTGTGCTGGGGGCTGGATAGGATGGGCAGGCACACCCGTGCGTTGCGCCACTCTCACCTCGAGCTGGAGTAGGGGATCTGATCTCACTACGCACCACAGTCCGGACCCTTTGGAGGGTGAGTGGAGGCTCTCCTCCGGCTACGTTTGCAGAGGGGGGGGGGCAAGCCCCATCCCCTGCAGTGCTTCCACCCAAAGGTGGCACATGGCCACCGGAGGAGGAGGTCCCAGCCTGGGCACTGGTGGCAGGTGCACTCACCAGCTGAGGTGGAAGAGGTGGGTCCGCTGGCACCCGCCTTCCCAGTTGTCCTATGTTTAGCAGTATTTAATGGCATTTTGGGTTAGTAACAAACAACACCATTCCAAATTAGTTGTAACAGCATGCATTAGTATTCCCATTCACCAAATACACATGGATTCCAAACGTTGAACAGCAAGCATAACACATGCATATTTAGGACAACAGTGGACATTCCAACAGCATGCAGGGTTGATTGGTGGCAACAGGCCATCAGGTTTGGATATGTGAACAGGGCACATGCATCAACGTACATGCAGATATGTATAAACCAACAGGACAAATGTCCATAGGAATTAATCGTGAATACACATACCAAGTTTGGTGTGGAATAGCATCATTTGTGAACATAAGGTAGGGTGATAAAATATTACATTAACAACTTAAAATACCTATATGTATACTATACATTCCTTCTAGATGCAGATATATATCCCCTACATGTATTAGTACAGTTTCCTGTATGTACCTTACAAATGTTGGTGATGGAGATGTTACTGCTGAATTAATATACATTCCATTTGTATTCATCCTGCTACATTTGAACAGTTGCGTACAGTTCTAGCAGCACACTGACATTTGTGGGATCACAAGTACAAGCTGCTCATGTACCGGATTAACAGGTAAATACTATACATGACACAGTTGAGGACTATAAATATTCTTCTGACATACTGGCATTCCCATCAGTCAGTTTATATGGGCCTAGACAACTGTGGATGTTCAGCATTTCATACAACCATACTATCTCCATAATGCAAGGGTACAACAACATATCTGAAATGTGGGACGGACACAGTCCAGGTATTGTACTTTATTAAAACATTTCACTCTTTGGTTGTGGCTGTCTCATTCATTTCATTATGTTGTGCATGCAGTATACCTTTATTACAGACTTCAAGGTCTTTCTCACACTCTCTCACTTATTTTATATTTACATTTCAGGATGGTAATTCATTCTAGGCTTTATTAACATTTATTACTGGGTTACAACAATCCTTTCCAGCTGACTCACTTATTTCATATGACAGTATATATAAGGATGTATTCAATACTTGTCTGTCCTTTATTGATAGATTAGAGCACTCATTTTCAGGCTGAAGCAGTTATCTGATATTACAATACAGGTGGGAACTCTATTTGAGACTTGTTTACTCTTTATTAATGGATTACAATACTCCTTTTCAGGCTGCATCACTTATCTGATCTTAGAATACTAGCAGAAGCTTTATTTTAGGCTTATTTGACCTTTATTACTGGGTTACAACACTGAACTCATTTACAGGCTGTCTCACTTATTTTCTATAATAATACCAGCTGAATAATTACTAACCTGCCTGGTGGCGCAGCCTTACCAGCCTATCAGCATAGGCTTGTCAATTCGCGGAATGAACACCTGCAGCTGTAATATAAATGAAGGGATATTGGAACATACCTATCCATACTATTGGCTAGGATAGCATTTCTTACATACTTAATTACATGTATACTTACTCAGTAGTGGGGCATTGGGCATTTGACAGGCCTCCTGGATCCATCGGTTCAGTTAGTCCTCCTTTCGTCGCTTCAAGTCCATATGGTGGTGACGGCCCTGTTCACCAGTCCTCAAAATGCCTGTGGCACTGGTGAGATCATGTGCCAAGTGGTTCCACGTCTCTGCCTTATACGCACCCCATTGAACCTGGCCCTGCATGAGTCGGCCTTCATAATGATGGACTAGGAGCCAAACCATATATTTGGACTCTTCAATGCCCCACCTTTGCGCTCCAAATCGATTTCCCTCTTCGACACCTGCCATCCTGACTGCAAATTGGTACCACAATCAGTTATGGTGTGTATTCCCGCCTATGGAGCTTATATATGCCGGTTTTCCCACACTTATTTGTGATTGGCCGTTTTGGAAATTTCTCAGCTAAGAGCAAACCTGCTTTGTCATGGTTATGTTTTCATTCATTCCTATATGTATGGTAATACTGGATTTCTAGGTACAAGTGTCATGGCTTAGTGGTTCAGTGCTTTGACTATGGTGCACAGTATCCCGGGTTCGACCCTTGTCATTGCTTTTTTTATGTTACTACTGTCTAGACAGGCTAGGAGGTGTGTCTGTGTAAAGGCGACTTTGCTACACGTTGCCGAATGTTGCCCGATGGTAAGCTGGTTGGCGCACTGCGCAGGTCCGCCAAATGGCTTACGCTGGGTAAAGCGTTATTTAGTTATGTGCAATCATATTAAGCTGGGTTCAGCGCTGTTTGGCTACGGGCACTCATTTTAAGCTGGGTAAAGCGCTGCTTGGCTACGAGCACTCATTTTAAGCTGGGTAAAGCGCTGCTTGGCTACGTGCACTCATATTAAGCTAGGTACAGCACTGCTTAGCTACAGGCACTCATATTAAGCTAGGTACAGCGCTGCTAAGCTACGGGCAATTATGATCCTTTTTATATATACATAATATAGGTTTTGTTCAGAAATACATGGGCCATTTCATTACATTTTACTTAAATTAAATTTATATATATATCGGGGAATTGTTTCATACTTATTTAAAGAAAAATGGAGGGGGATGGTGTGGGGCTCGAACTGTGACTACCTATTCTTTGGGTGACGTCTCTACCGTTATGCTATTGCTACTGTGCTTAATTTGCATATGTATATCTTATATGCTTTTCAATGTCATATCTGCTAACTGTGGTTGAGCGAAGGGCATACCCACGCAAACGAGCGCAAATGCGGGCAAACATATTGGAAATTATAAAAAAAAAATTGGAACGGTTATTTTTATTTTTTAAACACTTTCACTAGGGTTTAGTCTGTGGGGATGTGTGGTGTTGTGTTTCTTGACATTTTGGCGGACTTGCTCGTGGGTGTTTGCTATCAAGACTCTAACTCTTCTGGGGGCGTGTCCCTTTGCAGTACACGGCAATCAGACACGCCCCCTACTTTCCTACACGGACCGTGTTAGACTAGAGTATGAGTCAGCATGCCCTCATGAATATGCATGGCATGCTAACGTCATACCGTTCAACTGCAGCTTCTGTGTAAGACTTATTTAGTCTTACACGGAGGATTGCTGAATCCGGGGGACAATCTTTTAATAACCAGAGAAAGTTATTATTAGTTATCTTATTATGGCATGCATATATAAGGTGGTTAGTTTTTAAACAGATAGGGGAAAATTAATAACACCTACATATTTTTTTCCGTGTAGGCATCACGCAGCACTGCTTACATGAGCACAAACATTTTTAGATTCAGTAAGCACTGCTGAGCATTTTGCATGCATGCTTTAACATAGAAACTTTTGTGGCATGCAAATCACCTAAGCAGTTGAATCCCATGCAAATGAGGCAGGTAGAGTGATCCAGCAAGCAGATAGCCATCTGTTTAGATCCTGTGTCAGTGTCCATATTGTATGCAGAAAAATTCCATGTACAGTAGAGTAGACAGGCAAAAGGGGTTGTAAAAATGGAGATATATGGACAGAAATGTCATGCCACATACACATATGAGCGAAACTATTATCCTGTATGTTGGAAAAATTGGAAAACTTAAAGGAAATAAGGTAAATTACATTTTCTTTTAATAATCTGGGCATGTTTGCATGGCATGCCTCAGGTGCACAAACATGCTTTATAAAAAAATAAAAACTGGAAAAAAATACAATTAATATTATGTGACAAAAATGTATTACAGGACTGTGTGTGGAGTCCTTATAATGGTGATTTGGTGCTGTTGATAATGTAGTTGGGCTATGAAGCATGTAGTTTCATGACTCTGAGCTTGGATACTTATGCAAATAAGCTGTAGTTACTGAATAACAGAAAGGAGTAATCGTGTCCACATATTCCCTTCATGTAGGCTTAGACCCATGTTGCTGTTTACACAAGATGTAGCTGACGCCAGGGGTGTGTGTCAACTGACTTCTAAGCTCATTTCAGCTTAGGTGCGCGTGTTTGCTCACTGCACTGCCTGGCTGAATGTAATCTTTCAGGGGGTGTGTCTACTCACTTTTAAGCTTTGTTTACCTTCTGTGCACGAGTTTGTTTGAAATGCCACCACACTGACCATGCCTAAAAAAAATAATTTAATTAGTTTTCACCCTTGTTTAAGCTAAAATAGGGCCAATAAATTATTATATTGCAGGCAGGTGGAATGCATCATAGATCAGTGAGCGCATATCTTTTCCCCTCACCCCTGAGGTGAGGGCCAGCAATATGCAACACTTCTACCATGTAGCACGCTACCCTGGTAGTACCACTGGGTGCTATAGATAGCACTCGTGTACACATCAAGTCACCACCCAGTGAAGAGGGTATAATCTACATCAACCACAAGGGATATCACTCCATCAACTGCCAGGTCATGTGCAATGCCTAGGGGATTATCATGAATGTGTGCTGGCAGCCCTGGCAATTATCATGACTCCCATATCTGGCATGCATCACAGCTATTCCAGACATTTGCTGGGGGGACATCCCACATGGCCATTTACTTGGGGATGCTGGCTACATACTGGAACCATGGTTGATGACACCCATCAGATATGCACACCCACCCACGGAAGAGTGCCATAATGAGGCACACCCACAAACTAGGAACATCATAGAGCATGTGTTTGGGTTTCTACAGTCACAGTTTCAGTGCCTCACTATATCTGGTGGAGCCCTGCAGTACTCTCCAGCCACATATGTACATATGTTCACAGTACGTGTCATGCTGCACAATATGATCCTGCAGAAACAGCTGCAGCAGGATCAACTAAGGGGAAAGGATATACAGCCCCCCACCACTGCCTAGGTCACCACAGCCACAGTCACAGGAGAACTTGGAGGAGGAATCCCCTGATGATGTCCATATAGGCAGATGTAGGTGCACCTAGTATGCCCTGGCTTTGGCTAAGATGCAATGCATAGTGCATTCACTGACAACCTAGGGCCCTAGGGACTGATACCTTACTCCTACTCACATACATAGTAGTAAAATTGTTGATGCCAGTCAACACATGCAACCTGTATCTATCCATGTATTGGCTGTGTACTGCTTGCATCAGACAGAGTTAGCCCTGAGCTACAGTTCTGTCAACTGCTGCATTCACAAGGTAAGTCCCTGACCTACACACTATTTGTACGGATTACTATAATATGGTATCATATGTATGGATCTGCTGCATTTATGCAAGTAAATGTAGTGGGCTATGTAGACAGAAGTAACATCCACATGGGACTATAGATACCCAGTCCAATAGTATGTTTTCCCTAATAATCACTAGGCATCATGGTTGGAATATTCACTACATCACTCAAGTTAAACAGTGGGGGTCTCAAGATATTTGGACTACCGTCTATCCTAGCAGATCATGTGCTGTTGTTCCCCCCACCCTCAACACAGCAGTGTTCCCATATAACTGCTTTAACAGTAAGTCAGCAATGGTATATCAGCAGATCAGGCAATCTCAGGGCTGTAGCATATAACTCAATCACACATTGTATGCCACACGTAAAGCAGGAATAACAACATACATATTTAGGCTGTTGATTGTGTGATGAATGACTCTTCTCTATCTGGCAGCCTGTGTGGCTCAGTGGACTGGGGAAATTAGCATGGGTGATGGTGTTGATGGTTCTAATCTGGAAGTAGTCACTTCTTTTGCATGTGAGGTATTATTATGTTACTGTTTTTACAGACTGTCAGTCTGTGTGTGGATAATATTATCAACCTCAGTCAAGTATTATGTACAGACATACCTATTCATATCTGTCTGTCACTCTCTCCCACATACATAGTATATCTATCTCTATGTAGTGTCAAATAGATATATACCGATATATAGCTATATATATTAAAATGATACTAGACTCTCCTCATATATCTACATAATGCATATACATATCATATACACATGCAGCTACATTTATATATACATCCCTGTTATATACGCAAATATGTGTGTGGATGTCCATACTGTCCTACATACCCTAATGATAGTGAGTAAATCTACACTATCACGGATCCAAACTAAGGACACAAGTACATAATCCACTTACGTAAAGACACATGTGTCTACTGGATGTCACCAAGTAGACAGACACATGTGAGCAGGTGGTGTAATCTAGAATGTTGATAATGCACGCATGGACAGTGCAAATTGTTCTTGCGCACAGGTTTGCCTATCTAAGTGCAAACAGCCACATATGGCCATACTGGTAACTGTACACACACAGCTAGAATAATAACAGTTATCTCACTGCTAGGATACTAGATGCAGATAAAAGTACAAAGCAATATCACTCTGCAGGTCACCGATGCTGTTCAACACAAGCCTAGTTTGTGTAATGCTCAAGTACTGTGCCAGCAATCACATATATAACAGACTTAACCTGTGGTGTGTGTGGTAAGTACTGTGAGCTATAGTGTGTAAGACTAGATAGATAGGGCTTCTAATCTCACTCCAGGCTACTTGGTGTATGTGTATGCCCATATGGTATAAATATGATCTCCTTGGTAAGTTAGAAAGAGGTAGGGTTTTGAAGTAGTTTATGTATAGCATGTGATATGGCCCCCCCAAAGAACTGACCACAACAAGGCCTGCTGATGTCATCAAGCATAATATGTCCTAAACTGATAGTGCTTGCAGACGTGAGGTATGTTAACTGCATCATGTACTGTTGTCTGTGGTGTGTACCAGTACATAGGTAAGTGTTCTCATCCACATACAGCCAACTTGCACTACATGTATGCCTTGGCATGTACTGTATATAGTGATTGGAAGTAGTGCTAGCCTCAATGTAGCCGTGTTTGTGTGTGAGCCTATTAGAGCATTTTACATTTATGGAACCATAGGACTTTTGAACTTCAGTAGCATAATGGCCATACACCATACCTCTCAACCTAGAAACATCAAAAATCTGGACAAGGCCCATGAAAAATAGGTACAAATCTTTACACTGATTAACATGCAATTTGCATACATAATTATGTAATCCGGCCCACTCCAATTGAATTGTGGGATACCAACACAAACTAAAGGACAGACAACCAAAATTAAGCACCAGAGTCCCCCTGCAGCCATCCCAATGTCCCATTACCTGGCTATTTTGCTCCATTTACCATAAACACTAATGTGCATACTGCTTTACTTCTACAGTAATTATTTGGATTTTATTTTTACATTTTATAGCACAATGCACATAAACTAAGACATCTGCTGAACAAAGCAATACGGTTTCACAATGAACCCACAATCTTCTGCATCAAAAGCAAGTATTAATTTCTCCCTGTTGCACTACTAACACCACAAACAGATTTGGCATAACCAGCACTAAACTCCTCTGCCCCTGAAGAACTATGCAGCACAAGAAATCTGGAAAAGTCAAAATTTATTTGTCGGGAGACAAAAGCCCAAAACAGGGATACATTTTAAACATTGCTTGTATAATCTTAGAAAAGTTGCTGGAATAACATGTTTTATTTTACCATGCATTTCCTGAAAGATAGGAAGACTGAAACTTAAATGGCTATCATTATTTAGTGAACTCAGTTCAACTTCTCACAAATGTTAAGAGAAACCGACCAAAAGTATGAGCCAAACATTCCATAAAACTTTGGACAATGAGAACTCTGGTTATCTCCTTAAATCACAAGAAGGCATTTACACACACGCACTTGGTCAGAACCTCACCCATTAAACTAAAGCACAGTTTCCAACTGAGCCAGATGTAGTACATGCCCATTACCAACCTCCAACCCCTGCAAAAGCATTTTTTAACATAACAAGCCTCAACGATAGTGCTAAAGATCCAGTTTACAGTTTCAAAATGAATACAGTAAAATAAATTACTTAACTGTGCACTCAATTTAACATATTAGTAATGCTGTGGAAATTGGAATATTACATGCATGACAGACTGCTCCATGTTAAAGTTTTCATGTAGTTGGGAAAAAAGTAAATAAGCTCTGCTGCATCACAGACCAAAAAGGCAATCTACTGTTTGACTTTATTTTTTCCTGGACATTCTGAAAATGTGATTATCTAACTGCTTACAGTGTTTTGTCTAGAAGGGTTTATGGCTATATAATACAGGACAATTACGGTACACACATACACACACACACACACACACACACACACACACACACACACACACACACACACACACCCACACACACACCCTTTGCTTCCTTACCTAATTCCCCAAGTGCTTTCTCTGTTCTCGCCTGCCATTAGTTCCCCGAGTGCTTTCTCCATTCTCACCTGCCATTACATCCTGCAGTAATTCAATGGTGCCTGTAGTTCTCCATTTATGCGCTGCCTGGACAAAACTGCCATCTGTTGCCATTACATCCTGCTGCAAAAAAAAAAAATGAGCATTTACTGCCGAAAAACGAGGCAAGCATTACTGCCTGCCATTACATCCTGCTGCTTGTTAGTGCTGCCGTTTAAACAATTCCTGCTCACAGCCAGCTGGAAATGATGACATGAGCTCCTTGAGCTCAGTTCTGACTGGCTGGTAGTGCTGACAGAGCTGATGTCATCACGCACGTGATGATGTCAGCTCCAACAGCGTGAATTTTAAAAAAATAAAAAAAATAAACAGCAAAAAAAAATCAGAAATGAAGGGGTGCCACTCGTGAACCATGGCACCCCTTCATTTGGACCCCAAAACTCGGTAAAAAACAAGTAATTTGGGATGGTTGGGAGGTCTGCCATACACCTCTCACAATCATAGATATCTTTATACCAGTAGTTTTCAGGATCAGCACATATTGCCCCAGTCCATGAGGGACACAGGAAGATGCCCTGTATTGAGATGATGGTTGCCAAGCCAGTCATGCAGATGGCATGTGCTGAGGTGCACTGAGGTGTTCTGTGTGCCATTAGGCAAGGGTTCTGTTTCAAGGGTGTGTTTAAGTCTGCTAGATAAATCTCTCCTACAAATGTAGTACTAACATCACATACAAGATTGATGTCCTTACAGTGAGTTGGCCATCCACTATTCCGCCTACAGATAGGCAGCATATGCAATCATGTAGGGTCACACATTGCTCCATAGGAAAGGCGCAGATCACCTCTGAGTAGTTTATATGCCACAGACAACAATGACACTCATTGTAGATGATCCCCATTGAGCACATACTGAAGACATGAAGTGTCCTTGTGAGGGACTATACTATTGTGTGCAATTTCCAGTACTGCTTGGATAGGTACATCAACAAATGGCCATTGCAGTCAGATATTGGCATGCTGAGGGAAGAGTACTTGGAAGTTATGAGTATGTGAATGTGACCTCAGCTATGCCATATGATTCCTGCCATACTACTGCAGGGACATGGTGATCTAAGGCACATTAGGTGTAAACCTGTGTGGCCAGGTCTGTGTGCCCAGTTCTTTCACCCATGAGTATGTACATCCCATGTTGTGACTGATGTGCTACTTACCAGGTACATAGGTCTAACTGATGTAAATGATACCACATAAATATTTGCATGGAGTTTATGGCCATTAGTATGTCAACAGGCATGTGTTCATAATACCCTCTTGCAGGATAATGACATACCACAAAGACTGTATCAGTGCTCACAATTTGCAGTCATCAGCCAGCATTGTTAATCACAGTCAGTCAGTAGTTACATGCATTGTGATTAAATGGATTCCCAGCAGTAGAAGACCCAGGACTGCTCCCTGTTCAGTACTACTCTTACACATCAGCTATAGCAGGTGGATGTCCCTATGTTGTGTATGTGTGCCATCAATGGGCTACTTAGTGATCCCTACAATGACAGTATCATGGATGCTTAAGTGTATGCTTTGTAAATGTTGTCTGAGTGGGGGATATAGTCAGATGGCTTGGCTCACTCTAGGGGTTGTATGCCCTGATGTACCCTCAACCAGGTCCCTGGTGACTGCCTCGGAAATGTCCACCACATATAACAAAACAAAATAAATACCAAACGTGTAACAACAAGAAAAAGTACTCCACAGCCATTCGCCCAAAAAAAATGACTACATGCATTTAAACTTTTTTTCGGGTGAGTGGCTGTGGAGTACTTTTTCTTGTTGCACCACATATAACAGTCATGCTCCCTTGTCACACATCCAAACTGTGTACAGTCAAATGTGTGTAAATCACATATATGTGTGCTGATCAGCTCCATGATGATTGCCCCTATGGTCATACAGATATGCATACTCAGTCAAAGAGGTGTATAATTATGTTGATCAGTGGATGCACCACCTCTGTGCAAGGGTATCACAGTTGCCATTGTCCACTTAGCTGGTATGCAGCCAGTGGTGTCAGTATGATTGCAAAGGTATCCCAGTGGTGTTAGTGATGCTTGTCAGATCACATGTGGGATGCAGTCTGGAATGTTAGCATGTGAAAGAGATGCTGTATATCTTCTAATGAGAGGCCAGTTATGAACTGCTCTGTAAATAGGAAGTTATGGGACAAGTTGTAGGAATGTCACATGTCACATGTGGTGGGGACAAGGGAGTGTAGATGACACAGACAGTGTGTGAGTACAGTTAAGTATGAGTACATATGGCATCATGATGTATAAGGTCACTAACAATCTGGGCCTGTCCTTTGAGGTCACACATGTAACTACACTGTGTGTTGTGGTTATGCTTTGTGTGGATGGCTAATTTTGTAACTTACTATGTCTACACAACATCACCACAACACTATGTACTTCTTTTAGCTGAGGGGCTAGTGCCTCCATGTTAGGGGGGATCGCCCTCACCCCAACTGTCGTACAGCACTGTCTACCTGTTATTGTACAGCCTGCTAACAGCAGTTGTCCATCAGTCAGCTTTGCTGAGCTGTGATGAGCCTGTGTTCCTCCTGTCATGTACAGCCAAGTTCATGCAGTTGTAATGCTGATGATATACTGCATGAGTGTAGAGCTCTGCATATCTGCCTGAATCATCTGAAGGGGAGGTGCAGTCATGTTATGTCAACCATCCCACAATAGGTAATAAAATGGCTTTCTTGACATATATGTCTGTATTGTCTATGGGGGGGTACATGCTGGTAGTTCTAAGAAGACTGATCTGTGGCCAAATCCCACCAGGGAGGACCTCACATTGGGTGAGGATCTGTACTGGTCCCCCATATTGGTAAACACATGATGCAATATGTTGGTTCCTCATGTGGGAATGTCAAGGCACTGCTGCAGGGCATTGTAGGTAAGGACTTGGACCATCCTTTGGGCAAGTGAGCCGCATCATGACTAAGCAACACAGTGTGTATTGAGTACACTTCCCTAATGTGTTTGTGCTCTGTACAGACACCTTGCATGACTATCTTTTTGCAACATGCTGGAAGTGACTGCAATACATACTTGCACAGAGGACAACTAGCATGTCATGCCAAGTGGTGTCCTCAGATCTCTGAGTCATGTCATCTGAAATGCCATTATAGGAGTTAGCATGGATACGAGCACTAACACTGTCATACACTTACTAACACTGGACCAAATACTGTTAATTTTGTTCAAGGCCAGATCATGCCTACTGACTGTAACCAGCATAGCTCATTGACTTTTACACTATGCAATGGATTTCAGACATATGTCTCACTCCACCAACCATGGCCTGACAAAGTGTATGACAATATTAAGCAAGCAGGCCTTGCTGGAAACTGTGTATGTCATGTGCAAAGTGTTATGTCAGCTGATGGATAGGCATGTGTCTGACAGTCATACTCTGGGAAGATAGCATTGGGAGACCTACACTGCAATGATGTTCACCATCCACCATTATTGGTGTACCCTATCTACCTATTCCCTCTCTGCAGTCACAGCCACTGTCAGTGACCTCTGACTGAGTACATTAGCAGGTGATTGCAAATTAGGAGCTGTCACAGAGTCCCACACAGAACCAACAGTTTTCCAGGATGAACTAAGACATAGTTGTTCTCTGAGCCACTGACAAAGACTAAATGCTGATGACTGCACAATACTATCCTGTGGGAAATCATCCACCCCTGCAAAATATTTTAGTGTCTGCACACCGCACATAGTTGAGCCATTGCACATGGAGCTATGGACACAGAGAGTAATGTAGCCATAGACTTTCACTGGTCAGTAAGATGTGAGGATTCATTCACTTCTGTGCAACCTATACAGACAGATTTGGGATATAAATCCCAGACTGTCACTGCCATACTGACTGTGGCAATCATCACATCTATCATCATGTGCAATAGTACCCTTGCTATGTCACTACACAGGCATATCGTACAACTGTAGCCTCACAAGGTTCATGGTACACCAATACACAGTGTCGATAATGTCTTGTGGAGTCCATGTTTCAACCATACATGTGTAGTCTGTCACCTGCATGCTTTAGAGGGGATGTGTATGGCTCCATAGTGGGAGGTATCAGATCCCACATATCCATGACAGGATTAACACATGGCTCACCTGTTCTACATGCCTACAACATTACTGTGGTATACATAGTACATGCTGGAGAGACACGTATGTGATACAGACAGTACACCCTACATAAAACAGGCCCTCCTCATGAATGTGAAGCTCACATCTGCTGTGACACAAATCATGTGCAGGTTACACAAGGGGATGCAAAACACAACAATCATAACTGGTGTCAGAAAACTGTCTGTACTGGACACAGGATATTTGTAGATAGTCATCTCCATCACCACAGCTTGTAGATGTGTGAGTTCCCAAAACCCTGGTGACACTTATCAAGGGTAG
The DNA here is from genome assembly GCF_019279795.1 of Protopterus annectens. NCBI lineage: Eukaryota > Metazoa > Chordata > Ceratodontiformes > Protopteridae > Protopterus > Protopterus annectens. The sequence continues at coordinate 1,950,996,817 of NC_056726.1, forward strand.
CAGACTTGTTCACCAATTAGGGATGCATGAGTAGGCTGAATGCCTCCATTGTCCTTGTTAGCCTGTTATACACATATGAACCAATGGAGCCATGCAGTTATAATGCTGTACCTTGCTGAGGACATATTTCTGCTGTGCTGACATGCTGTGCTGTTTTATTGCCACTGTGTATCCAGAGATTATCCCAACTGACCCTTGAAACAGAAACATAAACAGGCCCATGATGCATCTGTCATCATGTAACTATACAGCCATTACATCATACAACATACGGTACACAAAAGTATGTGGTGTTCTCATGACAAGTGCCAGCATACAGTGTCAATTGTTAACTACTATAAGTGGCATGGCAAAACAACACTGCATTACATAAGTACATGTTAACTAGTATAGTCACCCTGTGCATCAGACACATAGCTTCATTTCCCTACATCAATGGTGAGGATGACAAGGATGTGGCACAGGTATCATCACTTGCACAGGGTGTTGTGTGAGGGTGCAGAAGACCTGGCCTGACCCAGATGGTTGACAGCATGTGTGTGGGTCAGGAAGGGAAGCAGGTAAAATGGATCATGGAAAGGTGCTGTGTGTGTCTGTAGGTGACCTGCATTTGACAGTGGTGTGTGAGTGAGTGCATGTACACAGTCAAGCTCAGTGCTAGCCTTACATGTGTGTATGTTGGACAGTTTTGGACCGTACATGGTAGAGATGACAGTTTGTTGTCTCTGGCCTGGAACATGGGAACTAGCTCTGCCAGGAGTTGCACTGGCAGCTCCATGCCCAATACCAGACGTGGTAGTAGCTGATGGTGACTGCTGCCTGCTGGGACTGTGTTCCCCACTGAAACACCCAGGACCAGGAGCCCATGGCCTGCACTGTCATGGTGTGGACAGCACAGTCCCCTTGGTAGCACTGGATGTACTGCCATTATGGGAGTGTGAATGTCCATGGCTACATGGACTCTCAGCTGATGGGATTGCTGACATACATCCATGAGTCTGATGGTCAACTCCAACCACACTTTCCAGCACAAACAATGTTCGGTACAAGACAGACACTGTCTCAGCCCACCTTCTGTCTACTGCATCTGTCAACTGATCAAGGGTGTCCCCATTGTGGTGGAGGCAGTCATGGATGTCAGACTGTGCTGCATCCATAACCCTAAGCATACATCTGGTGTTCCATTCCGAAATGCCTGTGCCTCCATGATGGTCCAAACCATGTTCCGAGTGACCCACGAGTGACACCTGCAACAGCTGGTGGATAGACAGCAGGCCTCCTACAAGCACCCCTGTCAAACCGTCTGTGTGGGACCTCGTCAGCTCTCTGGCTATGGCCAGTATCTACACTCACTGGAGCCATAGTTGCCATACTTTCCTTTTCAATGCCCCCACCCTTTGACTGTCCAATATCTGTGGCCTCTGGGGGCTGGGTATGTGTAGGCATACTGACTGTGTGCAATGGCGGCAGAAGAGGGATGTCAAACCCTGGGACAGATTCAGCCCCTGAAACCTCCACCTGTGTCACACTGTGACTGCCATCATCAGAGTCTGAGGAGACACTAACATCAGATTGTGTAAGGGACAGAGACCAACCCCCCTCTCCATTCACCTGTGATAAGAAAGGAAAAAGCTGTACATTATTATCTGCACTATTATGCTCTGCAGTACTATGTTGTGATATATGTAAGGTTCTATACACTGTTGCCACTGTGACATACCTGTTGAAAACCCAACCTCATATAGTAGGACTTAAGGAAAGTACTCCCCACTTACAGCTGTAGCTACTAGTAAATAAACTCTCATTACTCTCATTACACTGCAATCTCATCAGCAACAGTGAGGTACACTGTTGACATTAGTGTAGACTCTGGATAGCTGACACATATGACATTCTGTAATGTCCTGACAATACTTACAAGGCATAGGTATGTGTCTAACATGTGTACAGTTGGACAATACGAGTGCATTTGGCAATCATGCCAACAGTACTGCAAAGTAGACAGCCGACCTGTGATGACAGTCCATGGATTACAATGCTGTAAACATGCATCAATAACAAAACAGTGCCATGCTTGCCAGGAGTAGGACCACAGACTTGTGCGATACCTGACAGACCTGTGAAAAATTGAGGGAGAGGTAATGTCAGTATCATCACATGTTCCACCCCCACATGGTAATGCATCCATATGTCTCACATTTACAGTAGTTACTGTGTTAATTGTTATAGTGGTTACAATTTTAGCATGACAGTCAAACTGCAGTTAAACCCTTCTCCCCCCAAAACAGACAGATCTGACACCCATGTAAGACTATGTATGCCCTCACACACTGAATGCTATAGTATTGCAGTGCTGATCATACTGAGCTTACCTCCACACTCCTCTGATGAGAAAACTGTGGCACACACATCCACAGTCTAGGGTGTGATGGATGCCTGAGAGCTGTTGTGTCTGCCTAGATTTGCCAGGAATTCCTCTGTGGCTGAGAGTAGTTGTTCCACTGCAGGCCCTCCATTGGTGGTGCTACGATCCCTGGCTACATCTGCTGCTCTTCTGCGTGCAGCATTGATCATGTCTATTGCATGGTGTCACACCTGCTCATATGTCTTGGTCTGATGACCTGTGGCATTGACATTACGGACAAGGTCAGCCCACAATGCCTCCCGATGTTCCGTATTGTCTTCCCCTGGACAGTAAGACTTCATGATGCTGATGGAGCCCTTCCAGGATCAATTCATTCTCTGTATCTATGAAAGCTGCACAGCATCATGCATATATTTCCTAAAAGATAACAACACACGAACACGTCAGGTTCACATACATGGAAGTACACTATGTAGAGATACAGTAAGGACAGAATGGCTGGCATTATCCACTGCTTGATGACACATGTCATATTCCACAGTGTGCAAACTTACTAAGCATGTGGATACAATTAGAATGCTATCAATAGTCAGGTGTTTCCATGTGTGGGATGACAGCTACTACTGTACAATCATATGGCCCCCACTGCAGTTTACTGTAGTGTGTCCCCAAGAGCCAACCCCCTGATAACATTTGAATACAACTGTGCCAAAAAAAATAGCAGTGTGCAATTATAACCACTATAAAGGGGGAGTCCCATGAACCCAGTGTGTCACATTGATAATATACATTACACCTTTGAGGTATTACACATCCTCTGTATGTGTAATTGACATGTTATTATCACAGTTCTAAGAACGGCTTATTGCTGTGATCCCTATTCCATTAAGTATATTCACACATCTGCATCCTCATGTAAACAAAATGGTTACATACCTTATGGAGTACAGTACTCCTCTGCTGATATGTGCTGATAGTTAATATTTTGCATATGCATGTACTATGTGAGGAAAGTCTTATACAGACTGATTTCCCATAGCCAGCTGCTTGCCTTTTTAACATGGTCTTCATCAGCAGGTGATTGTCTCTTAACCCATATGTGGTTCTGAAATGCTAATTGCAGCCAACACAGCTGATTTGCAGTATCATCAGCCAATCACATGCAACTACAGTACAACATATAATGCCTTCATGTAGATTAGGGGACCTTTCTGATATATTCTGCTGGACATTACTGGGGTGAGGAGACTACTTCATTGCAGAGGATAGGTCGGTAGCAGCAACTTTTACAGAGAGATCAGTGTGTTACAGGCTTCAGCTGCTGTTGCAGGTAATAGGCATAGGTAGAGAGTGTGAACATTTGGAGGACAAGAAGTTGCAGGAGTAACTGTGGGAGCTGTGAGGCAGAGCCATAGTGATGCTACCCTTCCCACTCTATATAAGGCATGTGTTTAGGGTATGTATGTTAGGCAACACTGTCATTAACAAAGTACTAGGCAACATGTTTGAGGTTTCCTTGACCAGCATGGGGGAAAATATAACAATACTATAATTCTATTGCTACACATCACTGGATTTGAACCCAGGACTGTGTGTGGCAAAATGTACTGCTTGCAAGGCATTTAAAACTGAGCTACTGAGTCACTGCTGTAGCAGGTGTGTTTTTAAGATATATGTGCACACATACAGGCAGTGAAAAACATTTTCTACATCCATCAGTACATGCATGGCTTTATATGGATGTATTTCTGCATCAGGGTGCCAGATGAACAAGTATTTTGCTATTAATGCCTTTGCAGGTGTCTTTCTACATGTTGCTGATAAAGGAGCACATTTACCTGCTATCACAGGCCTCACTTACATCCATTATTATGTCTTTGGCTTTCTTCCGGTGTACTATTGCACCAGAGTCCAAGGTACACTCCCATTTTTTCCATTACTTTTTAATCAAATTTGCACGGTGCGATGCGGCAAGCAGTTCCGCTGAAACACACTTAATGACTATAACAGGCAATTACTATGTTTTGTTTACACCACCTGTTTTAATTAAGAGTTGTGTGGTGTGGCAGGTTAATGTGGCGGTCTGCAGCTGCGATGGTCTTGCATTCGAAATTAGGGACAGATGTTTATTTTGTAACTGTGTATTACAATTTAAAAATCACATATAGTCAACATAGCTCTATTTAGCTCAGCTTAGTGAAGCTGCACGATGTGGCAAGTTGTGCTAAAAAATATAAAGAAAAGAAAAATGGGGAGATAGGAAAGTGGTGAAATGGAGTGCAAGCAGGGGGAAATACGTAGTGAAATGCAGGTAGGGATGTGCAGGAAGGGTGTAGGAAAAAACATAGCCATCCATTTCTTGTACAGCAACAACTGTGCACTTTGACAGAATTTGTACATGACTTTGAACTCTCAACCCCAGAGAGAGGGGTGAAGATAACATAACTGCATTGTCAAGCCAATTGAACCAAATTACATGTGTCCAGTGGACGATTCTGTGATATGGAGAGCTAAGTATAGGACAATATGTTTTTTGGGACAGGTGCCGGTTTTTTTTTTTAGGTAAGAGTGGAATGTTGGGGTAGGAACATAGGTATATGTGGGGGAGGTAAGTTGGGTAGGTGAGGATACATTTGCAGACAGACAAGACAAACAAGACGGGTGGTGTATGACACAGGAGGGGGATGAACACCTTGGATAGGGAGGGTGTTGTGGAATCTAAGTACCATGTGCCTCCACAAGGCAGGAATGTAACATCCCCACCATGGGATTGTCTGCACTGCTCCGTCACTGCCCTGGGGGGGTGGCAGTGATTGGGGCTGGGTACCAAGGTGAGGCTTCCCCACCAGGTTGGCCAGCATGTTTTCAATCCAGCACAGGTGGCAGTCAAAACCATGGTAGACTATCTTGCGCACCAAAACTGGCAGCTCAGGCCAGGTGACAACACCCCATCCACCACTGCTCCCAGAGGGAGGCCAGTCTCCATCCTGTGGGGTGGTACTACCTAACACCACAGGTAGTGTAGGGGCAGCAGAAGGGGCACCACCGGTCTGAGTGCCAGATGTGCTGGGACCTGGTGCCATGGCCGGATGAGGCAAGGTAGACAGATCAACTGGAACCGGCCTACCTTGACGTGCTAAGTTAAGCTTAGTAACAACCAAACCATTGTTAGTATTAACAGAATGGAACATCATATTTATCAGTCCAAATACATATTTATGTATATTATGTGTAAAACAACATTAAGTAACATAACAGCATGCCAGTAAGAATTAAACCATATGGGCAACAAAACAGATAGATTAACAAAATATGTTAATGTTAAATCATAATAACACATAACCATAATCATAATAAATCATATTTTACCAAAATATAGTTAGTTTAACAAAATATGTTAATATTAAATCATAATAAGAAATAACTATAATAAATAAATGAAGATAAGGGGTCGGGGGAGAGACATTCCATTACTGACAATGCAGACTTTATCCCTGAAAACACTGACAATAAATACTCTGCAGGTGTGCATTGTCAGTTTTGAGTACAGTGACTACAATTCTCCTATAGATGATGTAGCACATACATACCTCTCAAGCTCTTAGAGTCAGTATGGGCCAAGCAATAGCAAATGTAATTACACAACTACGCAGAACACTTTCACATAATGTGGACTTCTATAACTACCAAGGTATTCTGTAAGTGGATTTGGTAATACATTGCATTCCAGATAATCATTTTTCTGGTAATCCTGTAACAGACAGATTAGGCAGTTTTAATTACACTACGAGAAATGACACTTAAGAGTCAAGTTTGTGTACAGTACATAAACTAGGCATCCGTCATTCCTTACTTGGCAGGCATGGGAATAGAACCCAATAGCTGTGACTGTAGGGGACATCCGCAAAACATGTAAAAAATGACTGCAGCAACTTAGTACAGACATGCAAGAAATAAGGCCATACTGGAAATATGTTGATAGATTTATTTAGGAACCAACAATTCTGCATAACACTACTGGTACTGCTAAGTGTCTGTGAAAAATCATATCTGCTCATAACATGGTCTACCTCAACCATATACCTTTTGTTCCTGGAGTGGGAGGAAATTAGAGCATTATGTAAATGAATTAATTTTCATTCTAGAACTATTAAACTGTTATACTTGACTGCAGTAACAGTAGAACACACATGCATGGAATACTGCTGTACGGCATTTATTAAAACAGATTTCTTTAGGAATCAACAATGTTGCTTAACACTTTATTGGTAGTTCTGATCAGTGTCTGTTAACTCAGCCATATACCTTTTGTTCCTGGAGTGGGAGGAAATTAGAGCATTATGTGACTTAATTTGTTTTGCATTCTAGAACTATTACACTGTTATACAAAGCTAAGTCAAAACTATACAAACTCCATCTAGCATCTACTACACACTCTCTCCTCACTAAAAACCTACTTTGTTCTGGAGATATCCATCCCAACCCTGGCCCCTCTTCTCTCCCCAAAACTACCTCTACACTGCCCCCATCTTACTCCTTTAACAGTCACCAACCTCAGTTCCAACAATCATCTCCATCCAAATACTTAACTATTTACTCATTGAATATTCAGAGTCTAGCAAATAAAGTCAATGAGCTGCACTCATGGATAGCTCTCAACATCCTCTCCCTATCTGAAACCTGGCTCAAGCCACACATCTCAAATAGTGAAATACTCCGACCAGGTTATAATATCTTCCGATCTGATAGACCTGTAAAAAAAGGTGGTGACGTGGCCATCCTCTACTCAAACATTCTTAACCTCTCACCATACCCTTCCCCAATTCCTGACTTCCTCCCAGCTGAAATCATCATCCTTAACTGCCATCTGAATCCCCACAAAAAAACTTGCAATTGCCTCTATCTACCTTTCTCCTGGTAACAATCTGCCCATTCTTGAAAACATCCTATCCTGGTTCTCCCACAACATACCGTATGAGACACTTATCCTTGGTGATGTCAACATTGATTGGTCCAAACGCACAACTGACTCCCCCCAACTCAGTATCCACCTACACGGCTTCCACCAACTTATAACATCTCCCACTCGCTTCCATAAAAATTTCTCTTCCAGCTCCATCATAGACTGTATCCTTACCAATTCCCCCCACCAATACCACAATCCCACCACTTTACCTGACTCCCTCAGTGATCATCTCCCTACCACCATCTTAAGACACTACTCCCATATTCCTAAACCCCACCTTATCAAAGACTGTCAAAAACTATTGACTTTCAATTCATCCCAATTTAACTCCATTCTCCACAACATAGATTGGTCCAGTCTAAAACACCTCCCTCTAAACGATGCTGTAAGCACTTTCAATAGCATCTTCATGAATACTCTAAACTCCTTAGCTCCCTCTAGGAAGATCAGAGTAAAATCAAACCATGCTTCCTGGCTCTCCAAAGAGACTAGGTCCCTTATGAAACAAAGAGATCATGCTTGGAAAACCAGGACTAAAACTAAACAACCAACTTTTCTTCAAAAATACAGGCAACTGAGAAACCTTGCAAAAAAACATACAACTAATGACAAAAAGTTATACTATAGCTCTGCCCAGCTTAACAACAAATCCAATCTTCAAACATTTTGGTCAACTCTCAACAACATCCTCTATCCTGGAAAGCCCTCTAATCCCTCCCCATACCCTAACTGTTCCTCTCAGAAAACAGCTACCCTCCTGAATAAACACTTTATCTCTTCCATCCAAAATCTGGTAACCTCTAAGCCAAACTCTACTTCGACACCCACCTCTCCAAGTCCCACTAACACAACTTTGTTTTCTTTTGAGCCAGTTCCCATTATCAAATCTCTACTACCCAAGCTAAAACCTTGCTCTCCTTCCACTGACAACCTATCTTCTGCATTCCTCAAACTTGCTGCTGGCTCAATTGCCTATCATGTATCTATACTAATTAATCAATCTATTCTGGAATCAACTGTCCCCACCCTTTGGAAATCTTTCTTCACTATCCCTCTTCATAAAGGTGGAAACTCCACTGACCCCTCAAACTACTTACCCATTGCCATTCTGTCCCCCCTCTCCAAGATATTAGAAAAATGTATTCACTCACAGCTTCTCAATCACCTCCTCACACACCACTTATTTAACCCTACCCAACATGGATTTCGTCCTCACCACAGCACCACCACTGCCCTCCTCTCCTTCACTCATATCATTGCAGAGGCCCTAGACAACAATAAACTCGTTTCCTGTCTCTTCCTAGATCTCTCCAAAGCCTTTAATACTGTCTCTCATCCTCTACTACTATGCAAACTCGCAAATCTCCACCTATCCCCCTTCGCAGTTGCCTGGTTTAATAGTTACCTATCTGGCAGGGAACAATCTGTCAAATGGCTCTCATCCTCTTCACCTTTCCTTCCCATCTCCACTGGTGTTCCCCAAGGCTCCATCTTGGGACCCCTTTTGTTTAACATCTTCACCAATGATCTTTACACCTCATGCAAAGAATCCTCCCTTATTCAGTATGCCGATGACTCCACACTTATATCCATCTCAAATAACATTCCTGATCTACACTCCCTGACCCAACAGGCCCTACTATCCACTGAACAATGGCTATCTCACAACCTATTAATCCTAAATCCCAAAAAGACCAAACTCCTACTTTTCCTTCCCTGTTCTTTTTCTCATCACAAAACCTCCTTTTTTATTACATCTTCTAACAATACAAATATCCAACCTGACACCCACACAAAACTCCTAGGGGTCATTATCGAGGATGAACTCAAGTTCAACCTACACATACTCCAATGTATAAAAAAAACAAACCAGAAACTAGGTCTGCTATATCGGAACAAAAAATTCCTAACCCCTGAATCTAGACTTACCCTGGGCCAGGCACTCCCCCCCCCTCCCTCTTATAAGCCACACCAGTTCTTACCAATATCCAGGCCTTCACTCTAAACAAACTGCAACAGACATACCATGAAATAGCCAGATTCATTACTAACTCCCCATACAACTCACACCACTGCATTTCTTTAAACTCTCTTCAATGGCTTGAACTTCCTCAGTTTCTGCTATCTTATCAATTTCATATGCTACACTCTATTCTTTATAAACCCTCCTTCTGTCCATCTCTATCTTCCTTAGTCTCCATCTACATCCCATCCCAGACCCTCCGTACTTCTAACCAACAATTACTTGATATCTACCACCCAAAAAGGTCAGTAGGCAAACTACTCTACAAACACTCCCTTTCCCATGCTTGGAACAAACTTCCCCTTGACATACGTTCAATCTCCCACACCTCACACTTTAAAAATGAACTAAAAGCTTATTTTCTCAATTCCAGAACCTGCCCTTGCCATGACCCTACCTAGTCTTCCTTCCCTTTATGTACCCTCAAAAGGACCATACTTAGTACCTCATTACACCTCTCTCTCCAATGTGTCTACTATGCATTTGCACAATTTTATACAAACAAAAAATGTTAATTGTTGACCTATTGAACTATATCAATGTAAAATTGTTACTTAGCTTCTTTTTAATGCATCTTTAACTTTATGCATGTATCCCAACATATGTGAATTGTTTTGCTATAACTGCTATTATATCAATATTGTTTAAAATTGTACTTGTTTTAAAATGTATTACTGGAGCTTTTCTCCTTGGGTCTCAATTGAAAATGGGCCACAAGTCCAGTTGGACAAACCCGGTTAACAAATGTCAATAAATAAATAAATAAATAAATAAATAAGTAAATAATACTTGACTGCAATGACAGTAGAATACACATGTATGTTATACAGCTGTACTGCATTTATTTAAACAGATTTCTTTAGGAATTGACAATACTGCTTAACGCTTTATTGGTATTGCTGATAAAGATCTGTGAAGTCCACACACAATATCTGCCAATGGAGTGGGCTACCTCACCCATATACCTTCATTACCTGGAGTAGGAGGAACAGAGAGCATTTTGTGACTGATATTGGCCCGGAGACAGTGTTACACTTGACTGCAGCAACCTTACCATAGACAAGCAATGCATACAGCTCTACTGCAATGGGTATGACAACACAATCCTGCTGCACACCATTTTGCTTATTGTTTTTGGTATTGTTTATTACAATACCGTTTTTATTGTTCATTTATTGCACTATAGCTCTAATTGCCCATTTATTGCACTATAGCTTTTATTGTGTATACTTTATTGTAGCAAATGCTTTTCTCTTTCTTGCTTATTGCACTCCAGTTAGCATAATACATCCATACTCACCACACTCATGACACAACCTGGCCAGGTGCCTGGCATGGGACTTAACATTACGAGCCCTCTCAGCTGCAACTGTTGGAAAAGAAGTACACCGTTATGCATACCAGTTTTGCAGACATTCAGCTTGTGGTTGGATAAAACAGTGGAAAACATTTGTGGGGCATTCCTAGCTCATGCCTTTTTGACCCAGGTGTCCAAGATTCCCTTCTTTCTCCTGTTCATGTCATCATAATGGTGATGACATTGCTCACCAGTGTGGGGGATACCAGTAGCACTGGTGAATTCCCTGGTTAACCAGTCCCAGGCTTCCACCTTATATTCCGAACCCTGGAAATCACCCTGCAGCAGCCTGGGTTCATAATTGATTACCAGGAGCCCAACAAAGACCCTGAACTCCTAAACACCCGATCTCTGCACCCAAAGGCATGCACCTTCACCAGCACCACCTGCCATATCAACAGATGATTATACTCCAAAGAATGATGCAGAATTCCCACCTATTGCTTTTAATATAGGCTGCTTTCCCACCCTTACACGTCATTGAACAACATTCAAAAAAGTGCCACGTGGCATTGCAGTGTTCAAACCAGCTAAGCACAGCTAAGCAGAGTGAAAGCTTGCACAATTAAAGTTTTAGCTAAGCTTAGCACTTTGCAAACAGCAGTAGCCATTACCACCTTTAAGCAGTGATCATCACAGTGCAGCAGTCCCATACTTCACAAATTTGTTTTTAAAATTAAACATATATAATAAATTAAATTACAGACATTTTATCACTGCTGTAGACTCAAACCCAAGACCTACTAAGCATTAGACTGTAACTCCACCCATTTAGCTACTTGGATATTATAACAACTAGTATACCTTCACATATACAACTGGGTTGCCTGTTAGCATTGCTAAGAACCATGCTGTGCTGTGCAAACATGCTTACATAGACCCAGAAATAAATAATCACATCAGCAACTAAAAAAAAAGTAATTATGATAATTAATTATCTCTGTTTTCTATTTTTAGATGTATGGCAGGTGTCAGCTGTCTATATGTGAGCACAGCTTGGCATTGCTGAGTTCCATGCCGCACAGCGCAAATGTAAAGAAAGGAAAAAAAAATCATAAAAATAAAATATTACACATTTGAAACAATTCACAGCATTTCAACAGTAGTGGGGGCAGTATAGGGAGCCTCACCCTGTAGGCATCCACAACCATGGGTAGACTCTACATTTCTCCCTACACCGATTCAATATTCCTGTCCCTATGCTCTCCCTCAGCAGAGCGCCATCATTAATATGCATGGCATGCTGCTGAGGGGGAACTGTGGCCATGTACATAGATACTTTCTGTGAAGGCTCCACATGGTGCCTACACAGATTTTATTAAATCCTGGGGAATATTTGCATCTCCTTTTTGGTCCTCTGCCCCACCATCCCCTTAATTTTTTAGCTTTCTCCTTGACTTTTGAGCTAAGATATCGACAGGTATTTGGGAGTGCATAAAGTTGCACATTGTATTCTGACAGTAGTAAGCTAATAAGAGAAATTCCTCTGTGACAGTTATTTAAGTATTTATTTATTCATTTGACCACAATCAAATGTGAGTTGTATGGTCACAGTCTTACAAATGGCTTTAATTGATGGTCACATGTGTGTGTGTATATATATATCTATATATACACACAGATCTATTCTTCTTCGTCTTTCGGCTTTTCCCGGTTAGGGGTTGCCACAGCAGATCACCTGTCTGCTCATGATTGGCAGTGGAGTTTTACAGTGTCGAGTTGCCAGCCCAGTGCCTAGCCTTCCACTGAAGGCACATACATGCACATACTCACACCTAGGGCCAATTTGGAGTGTCCAATCCACCTACAGCATGTCTTTAGGAGGAAACCGGAGCACCCAGATGAAACCCACATGATCACAAGGAGGATATGCAGACTCTGCACAGAAGGCACCCCAGCCGGGGATCAAATCAGAGAACCTCTTGCTGTGAGGTGACAATGCTAACCATTGCACCACCGTGGCAGCCCACACATGCACAGATCTATATGGATATATATTTTTTCATTTGGGGCTTTTCCCCTATATCCTCCAGAAACAAACTTCAGCAATCTCTGTGAAATTATTCCATTTTTATTGCCTTGGTTTTCAGCTAGTTAGTTTCTTCCTCCCTTACAACTGATGCCATTTTGGCCTCTGTGTGTTTGTGAGGGGGGTGGGTAGTGCAGGACTGCAAGGCTTGGTTTCTGTTGTATTTCTATTTTGGGTAATTTCTTAGTCTTGTGCTGTTTTCTGCAGTAGTTTTGGAAAAGGCAGGGTTCAAAAAGCACCTTGTTTGGACACAAGGTACCCCCTCAATATGCCACACAAAATGCATGGTTTGCTAAGGTGCTGCTCATTTGGAGCAGCATTGTGAAATCTGTAAATACTTTCAAAGTGTACTTTAACAGATCACAGAAACAAATTGATCCTTAAGGAGTTACCATCACTTGGAAGCCAGGAATCCTCCAACTCTTCTCAAGCTTCTAAAGAAGGCAAAGATGTGTCTCCTTGAAACAATGAGAGGGATAATGTTAAAGTGAGATCCAACAGGAAATAACCTACTGGTTCAAGAGAATTTTCTTCTGCGGTCCTCCTAAACATTTGCATTGGGATAATCAAAAATCATACATGGACCCTGATGTGTTCATGATCTATATTCGAGTAATTTATGAACCCTACTTAACACCGAAGTTAGGGTCTCTTCATAAAAGCATTTCTTCCCATTTCAAGGTACCCCTGTTAGGTGTATTTCTTCCCTAAGGTCTCTGATGAATATCATTTATGAAAAATTATTTAAACCAACTGGATCAAAGCCACCTCCAGATACTCTCTGGTTCTGGGCCAAACAGGAAGAGTGTCCTTACTTGTACATCAATCAACTTCTCATTGGCCCATGATGTTGTGTAGATCAGTTTGAGGCTGCCCATATCCCTACAATCTCCATCGGCTATATATTTTGTCTCTTCCAGACTGGCATTGTCACTTGAGTAAATTTTGTGGGTGCTGTTGATGCTAATGAATGGCATCAGGGAGATTAGAGTTGAGAACTCATCACTGTCTACATCAGAATTTTTGGCCTTTGACCCTTTGAGGCTGACAGCCATGGTATCTCTGTGTAGTACAGCTGGCTGTGGTGCTGGGGGCTGGGATTTGTACTCATTGCTTTACATGCAGGCTAAAATTGATCCATTACTGTCAAGGTTTTCGGTGTTGGGGATATATGTCAGTACTGTATCCCTCACTAGTGGGGTATGTTGCAGACTTTTAGAGTTGGGACATTCTATACCAACATCAACACTGATTCAAAATTGATGCAGATATTGCAATCATCATTGCATAAAGTCCCCTGGAGCTTGTTTCTCACACACTTTCTCACGGGGACCCAATTTAGGAGATGTTTGCCCTAGGAATAACTTCCAGTCACAGAGATAAAGGACTACAGGACTTCTTGCAGTACTATTACAATAAATCTGAGCTTGGATCTGCCACAGAGTCTTCCTGCTGAGATTCCTCCCCATGGAGGAGGCTGGCCAAGAAGAGATGTAACAGGAATTATCTTGTCTCCCCTGTGGAGCCTCCCAAACCAGATTCATATTTTGCATCTGAGATGGACTCTCCTATTTCACCACCCTGATAAACTCAAATTTAGGGAAGTCCCTGAAATAATGCAAAAGAAAGGAAGGTTGACTATGTGTTTTCCATCAACTTCAGAGAAGGTGCTCTAGTTGGTCTTTCATTACGCCCATCATCATCATGTTCTGGAGATAACAGGATTACTCTGGTCACAATGGAGACTTTGAAGGAGCCAGACATGCCTAAGTGACCTGACCAGATACTTCAGTCTTGCTTCAGGACCTCAACTGAAGATTATGATGACAGCTTTTAAGAAGGCTGTTACTCTGCAGAGCCCTGTGGCCTACCTCCCCACCCCTCCCCCGAATTAAGGAGTCCAGTGAGTCGAACATTTTTGGAAAAAGCTTAATGCATCCATGATTTTGCCTTTATGGATAGTTAGTTACCAGGCTCATATAATGCAATTTCACTGTTCCTGGAGTAGATGCCCAAAATATTGGAAAAAGTGAAAGATGCTTAGCTCAGAAATAAGATAATGTTATATGTTGCTACCTGATGAATCTCACCATGTGGATAGCACACAGTACATACAGTGTTGCTGCTAAGGTGACAAGCTCCTAAGCTACAGTACCATCAAGCCTGGCGCCATTTGAATGATGCTCAAGAGGGCATCAAGGCATCTTTTAACACCATTTTTGGCTCCATTTTTTGGATTGCAACTGGAATCCAAACTGGATAACAGAGAGAAGGAACCCCTAACTGTTCTTGACATGAAGTTTACAGGTCCTCACCATCCCTTTATAGGACACAGGAAAAGGTCATATCAAAAATGTTTTTAGAGTGGTCATCAGTCACAAGATCAGTACCCTGGATGAAACCAACACAGTCAGAGAAGACATATGGTTTGGGTCATATATCCCTCCACTAATTAGAATGGTCAACCATGACACATGACCAGTGGATTCTAAATAATTCCCCTAGCCACTCTCCCTTTCTTTTACTGATATTCCACCTCAGCAGAAGAGGACAGCACTACAAGGCTTCAAATATTACCTTCAAATCAGAAATTTACACAAGGTCCCACCAGGTCAGAGAAGGTCATGATACATTTTGGCAATGAATAAGACTGTGACATTTCACCACTGGACTAGTAATCAAGGAACCTCAGTCTTCACCACTAGCAACAATGGGGGACATTCATTAAGAGGATGACAAGTACACACTCAGTACTTCCATCAAGTGCAATTTCCCTTAAGAGGACACAGAGGCCACAGTCAGTCCGGGACTGGCTTCTTACTTTCTCCAGATCCCCAGTTAGACTCCACACTGGCACAGCTATAGAGCTGAATCCTTAGCCAGAATTCCAAGTCAAGTCCTCCAACACTCTCTCTGTCCAACCAGTGCTGTGTGTCCCTGCCCAAGTAGCTGACACACACACACTCATGGAGATTTATTTTACATTCACACACTTGGGAAAGGCTGGTACCAGTTTACTAGCTATGTCCCCTTCTGCACAGACTATAAGGTAGATTCTGCTGCCATCAGAACCCCTTATCAGCTACTTTAAGGCCCTTAACAAAGGGTGTCCAATCTCACTGTGTAATATTAATACTAATACAAATGGTAGCTTGACCAACAGCAACGCTATTACGAGTGGCCCACACAGTCATCAAATAAATATGCAGGTACTCTCAAAACTTAAATATCTCTACACAGATCAGCCACAATGAAAGGTTTAAATATATTTAATAATTAATAAAAGAACAAGACAATACTAAATATATATTCACAGTGACATAGTTCAAAACCACAGGAAATATTTGAAACAACATTGCAGGACAGTCTCAAATAAATAAAGAAAATTTTCTAAACTAAGCTTTACTATATTCCTAACTGAATCTAAGAGAATTAACAAACTTACTAATAGAGCAAGGCAAATGTGGTGAATGGTTCTTGTCAGGTCCAAGACTGAATACAGAATGCTCTGTCTCACTAAGAGTCTTCTCAAATTAATATCTAAAATATTGCTTCTGGTATAGCTTGCAGAATTACATAATTTATTGTCATCTGATTGCTAGAGTGCTTATGCAAAACCCCCATTGCTCGAAACTGGCAACATTTAGCATTTACCTGTACAAATACACAGACAAGGGATTCTCCTCAGATCTCTGGCAGATGCTGGTAGTCATAAAACAATTGCATTCCTTCATGCTTTGAAGACTAGTAATTATTGCACCCTGAAGACAATACAAAAAGTTTCCCAGTACAGACACTGTATTTCTTGCATGCATTGGAAAATGAAAGATACCATCTTTTATAGCCTAGCCATAAAGTAATTTAATTTTAGTTATTTTTCTGAAGATTGCCGGACAGAAGTTAACCTCATGTATTCCTGTTTCCACTGTTAAAATGCACATTTAAAGTGTTACAGTAGTGCAAGTACTATTCTGTTCTCTTCCAGTAGGAACACTGTGGTTACATTTCAAATAGGACTTTACAAATACCTTTTCAACACACGTCTGTAGAAGCAGTTTGATATACATATGACATGCCGTTCTAATGCATATGTAACACACGCATATTCTATAAATCATTTTGATATTCACCAATGACATATAATTTTTTACAAAATTCCAGTCAGCTATGCTGGCAGTATCTCCTTTCATCACAAAGACCATGGACTTCAGCCACATCTGAGATCTAAGCAACTTAAACATGTTCATTCCTAAGCAAAGCCTGCAGATTAACACAGTATATTCATTTCCCCCTTTTCCACCCAAGGGAAATTGGAAGTGTTCTTTAGACCTCCAAGTCACATGCCTGCACATTCAGAATGCTCAGGTTTTGAGGTTTCTGCATTGTTGGGTGGGAGCCATTTATTATCAGAATCAGGTCTTGCCCTTCATTCTATCCATGGCTGCCAGGGTTTTTACAAAGTACATGTGGTTAAGGAATTGTTCCAAAGGCTGCATGTATGAAAATTCTTCCCTGTCCAGACAAATAAAAAAGCTCACTCAGACTCTGTCATAGATTGCTGATTGCCATAGACTGGGAAAGTTCAGTTTGTTTTTGCTTTCTTTTATTTTGTATTGCTTCATTGCCTTATTCTGTTTGTTATAGTTTATTTTCTTTACACTGTGTTTAATTTGTGTTCTAGGCATCTACCAGCAAAAGGCTACAAGTCTATAGACCCTCGCATCATCAGACATAAGACTGTTGATCACTGAAGAGCCTGTGGCCTATTTTTCATCTTAGGATTGTTCCTGTTTTGCTTCTGGTGACAGAAGAAGCAAAGGAGCATTGTATTACAGCAACATGAAGCTGTGGTGGGACTAGCACTACTAGTAGCAAGACAGTAGCCATTCGGGTGAATTCCCTGTTTTCATTATTCATCACAAAGCTAATTCTTTTTTTTTTCAGTAAGTACTGCTTGATTTGCTGCTGCCTAATGTGACTTAAGAATATCTTACTAAATATTTCATCCAAAAATCACCAGGGTTTACTTATTAGTTTCCCTTCAAGTGTTTGGCAGTGCCCAGTATGGACACAGACACACTGACTTGACATTTTTCCTGTAAAAGCACCCTTGAAATTTCACCAGTACCTAGTTGCACACAGGGCAACTAATTAGCAGTGACAAACACTGCCCCAAAAGCTGCAAATCAACTGTCTAATCAATAAAAAAGGGTCTTTTGCCGTGGATATGAACTTTCCCACTATCTCTGTTACCAGCTTGGTGGATATGGGCATCTTGAGGCACTGTAGAAATTGCCTTATCTTTATTGACAGCCAGTTAATTCTCAAACAAATTGATATGGTATGTGAGAGATGTATGTACACAATGTTACTGGAGGGAAAGCTCTCTCATAAAAGCATTCCTAATGTCAAGCAGATTGTCAGTAGTATACACATTGCACCCATCACACACAGTTCAAAGCAGACACATAACCCACATATGCTGAGGCACTTGAATGTAATCTTCCTAAACCCCAAAGACCTCCTAGAAAAAGTACATATAAAAAATAACCTCAGCAGCCCCGAATGCAGTCTTTCAAAACAACGCCCACATCAACACATACAGCCACATCTCATGGAACCTCTACTTCTAAGCCCATAAGGCAAGCCACCACACAGTCCAATATTATGGTAATTGTAGACTCCATTGTGAGACACACTGATGTCCCTTTCATCAGGCTGTGTAAGGAGAAAGTCATGGTCACTTGCTTATCAGGAGCTGGGATCCACCCCATTACACACACACTCAGGTCATTGGACCACAAATACCAGTATGACACAGTCATAGTCCATGTGGGTGTAAATAACCTGAGACATACCTCCCTAGACTATAAGAAGAGAGACATCATGGAGCTCTCAGAATACATGTCCCAGGCTTGCATGAGCCTAGCACTTAGTAGCATTATCCTTCTCCAAGGATGATGTCACAGTACAAGCAGAAGATGGCTGACTTTAATAATTGGCTTAGTTTCTGGTGTCATTTTAAGGAGGTGCAGTATTGGTCAGCATGGAAGGCAATGGTCAAAAGACCACACTGCTTTATCAGGGATGGTCTTCACCTCTCCCTTCTAGGCTTTTGAATATTACTTAAAATATTGTCCTACTCCAAAGTGCCTTTTTCAGGCAATGCCAGTCTGAAAGTTGTTCTGACACACCAATTCAAAATCAAGAAAAGCTAAAGGTGTTACTGCTCAGTGCTAGGAGTTTAAACATAAAGCTCCATTCCCTACAAGTTCTTCACCCTAGAGAATGGTGTCATCTGTGCAGTTACTGAGACATATTTTAGTGCCATGGAGATCGCAGGAGTAGTGCGATCTATAATACCTTCCACACATATAGACCTGCTACTACACAGGTAGGGACTAAAGTTGGAGGTGTCTCGATTTACTTCAGAAATAAATATACCTCAAGGCTGGTCAAACAGGACAATGCATTTGAGTTTCTCTGTGTTCATATCACCACAGACAAAATCTCATACCACTTCCTTGCCAGCTATAGGTCCCCCTCTATGACTTATGAAACCCATAACACATATTTAAAATTACTGGAAACATTCAACATCCAGTCCAATACCATTTTCATGGGTGACTTTAATTACCCCACTATTAACTAGGAGTCATACACAACACCAAACATACAGGCACAGAGATTCCAGGATTTTATAAACACAAACTCCCTGGACTAGATTGTCAATACACCGAGCAGGGGGTTCAAGCATACTGGATCTGGTCCTCAATAATACAGGAGAGTGCTGCACACTTTAGAGTTTAACATCTTCTCTGGAAAAGTCAGACCACAAAATAGTCTCCTTTGAAGTAAAAATAAAACAAGGAACCTCAGCTAATCCTGGAATATTTAATAACTGCTTTAAGGCTAACGTCTTACTATTAAGTGATAACCTGGCAAAATTTCAAGCCCTCATAAACCTTGAGAGCACTGTTGCCTATGTGGAACTGTTCACAAAAACTCTTTGCAAGTATGTTAATAGCTGCATAGGGGCAGCTGTACCCATCAGGAAGAAGCACAGAACTAACTCAAAAAACAAGCCACCCTGGTGGAATCACAACATCAGTAGGCTGTATAACAGAAGGAAGAAAATCATGGCAAAAATTAGGAGGTGTAGCACCCAGCAGGACAAAAGCTCTCTCACTGAACTAAAGAAACAACTCAGAAAACAAATAAAGTCATCCAAAGCCCAATTTGAGGTAAATGTGGCCTCCCAGACCAAAGTCAATCACAAGGCATTCTTTAGCTATGTCCACAACCTCAAGTGTAGTACACAACTGAGTGCAGAGTTCATTGGTAATGGAGCCATCTATACTAAATCAGAAGATATTCAGCTCCAACTTTACCCCCCTCCCCCTCAAACTCCTCTCAAGAAATATCATCAAATATATGAACTCTGCATCAATGTGCCCTGATAATATCCCATAATGCCTTCTAAATAGCATGAAACGTGACATGTCTTCTGGAATTGCTATTTAACTGTAGCCTCCAAACAGGCTTTGTGCCTCATGAATGGAGAACAGCAACAGTCATTTCTCTGCACAAAGGAGGGCCATCTACAGAGCCTGGAATCACAGACATAAAAGTCTCACTAGTTTCATATGCAAAGCCATGGAAAGACTTATCATGGAAATGATCAGTAACAGCACAGGAAACCTAAAGCACTGTACCCAACCCAGTTTGGTTTTCTCAAGGGCAGGTCATGCCTACTCAACCTGGTGAACTTCTTTGAGAAGGTCACTAAAGCAATGAATGAGGGTAAAATGTTCACACTGCCTACCTTGACCTGGCCAGGGCATTTGAAACAATACCCCACTTGGGAGTTGTTGATGAACTCAACAGTTTAGGTATAAACCCTTATGTCAACTGGTGGATAGACAGCTGGCTCACACACAGGATCCAGGAAGTTAGACCTGGGGAGTTCACCCCTACAAAGAGGCCTGTCACAAGTGGAGTCCCTCAGGAATTGGTCTTGGGATGGTTCCTTTTTGGCATTTAATTCTCTGAAGTTAAGACCAATGTCAACAGCCTCTGGGTGACTAAATTTGCAGATGACTGTAAGGAGCAGTCATAGAATCCCTTACTGACACAAATGTTCTCTAGGAAGGACTGATACAGACAAATAACTGTTGTCAGAGCCATGGACATAAACTAAATGAACAGAAATGCATAACAGTATCCTTTGGGAAGTCATCCAACCCTGGTAACTATCATATTGACAACACACCCCTAAGAGCAGACCCAGTAGTCAGGGACTTGGGGACAAACAGACAGGAATATAGCATTTGACCATCACATGTCTACAGTAGTGAAGAAATCATTGTAAGTTGCGCAACTTATAAATAAGGAGGTCATTATTCCACTGTATTCAGCAGTCATCAGACCTATAATTGAGTCCAGTGCCCTCTTTGGTATGTACCTAACCAGGCACATTCAACAGTTGGAATGTCCATAGAGGTTCCTCACTAAAAGAATACAGGGTGGAAGTAACATGTCCTATGCAGACCGTCTCAAGTCCCTATCCCTGTATTCTGTCTCCTGCGGTCTGTTGAGGGGAGATCTATGCCTGGTATACAAGGCAGTGTCAGACCCAACCCTGATGGACCTCCTGCATATCTGCAAAACAAATAAACAGCAACAAAATTACCCATTCTAAAGACTTAAACCTTGCCTGTGATATAATTTATTTTTTATTTTATTTATTGACCGGGAATGTCCGACTAGGTTCCACAGAGCCTGTTTTCAATGGAGGCCCGGGGAGAAATGCTCCAGATGCATGTCTTTGGAATGTGGGAGGAAACCGGAGCAAACCCACGTGAACACAGGGAGAACATGCAAACTCCACACAGAAGGCACCCCAGCCGAGAATTGGACCGGAGAACCTCTTGCTGTGAGGCAACAATGTTAACCGCTGCACTACTGTGCCGCCCTATAAACAGGTATGTATCCTAGAGACTGTCCTTTTTTTGGAACAGGCTTCCCATCTATAGGAAACAGAGTTCCTCCATAACACAATTCAAGTGTAACATGGACAATTGGATGAGGAACAGGAAATTTATCACTGGTTTGGTACCTATGTCTCTAATGGACACAGAGTATCTGTAAATGGTTCATCTCCCAGGACTCTGCTTGAAAATGTTTCATCTCCCAAGCCCCTGCTTACACTTATCAAGGGTACCATAACTTGTCAGAGATTTAGGCTCTATGGCTAAGCTTAAAAAGGTCCTTGTGGTCATTAGCCAAGTATAAACCTATGAACTGGCTCCTCCCTACTCTAAAAATAGAAACATTGTCCATTGCCATGGACTCTGTGCTGAAACTTTTTTAGTCCTTGGGAGTAATGGTGAACTTTGTTAGGTCCAGCTGTAGTTCACAAAATATCTGAAGTTCAAAGGTTGTCGATGGACATGTGATGCTGTGTGGTCACTATACCTGTGGAACAAATTCCTCCCATAATTCATTCTCCAAGATCATTATTTTTCTTGCACACTGGGATTCATGGCACCCACAGTATTTTGCCACCTCATGCAAGGTGTCCCATGCCAGTTTTGCAATTGACATTCAGAGTGCAATGGAACCAATGTGTGGGCACTCTATCCACTGAGATCTGTACAAAATTTCACTTGAATTTGTCATTGTGGCTTATGGATAACAGACTTTACATGCATAGTCCCTTTGTCCTTCTCAGTCTCCTAGTGGTGATCACCAGAAATGCTTCTGCCTTAGGGTTGGGAGTCACTGTCAGGATGTGAGATGTCCAGAATGTCTGGTAACAGATGGAGGCCAGCCAGCATATCATAGTCTTGGTTATAGATAAGTACTGTAATTCTTACACTGCAGGCATTCCAGAATTGTCTTCATCATGCAGTGATTACCTTCCATGGTGTCAACACGTTGGTGGTACAATGTCTCAACAAGGAAGGTGGAACGCATTCCTATATCTTGAGAGTTATTGAAACTGTGGAAGAGGACCATGCAAGTGGTTCCTCAATGAAGTGGTGTGCAAAGTCTTTTTTGTAGATGGAGGACACCTTTCTGTTACCTTTATCATAATCCCTTCCAGTGACAAATGCAGTTAATTTTTCCCACTGATTGCCCACTGGGTCAGCAGTACATATTTACCCTTCTCCAGGAGTGGCCTATGGCTCTTCTTTATGCCTTTTCTCTATTACCCTCTGCTCTCTAGATTGTTGCAGAAAACCCAGGCAAAGAAAGCCACAGTCATTCTCATACTCCATCCTGGCCTTGACAAGTGTGATTTTCCATGCTTTGGTCTCATCTCCTGGAAAATCTTGTCAGACTGAGATCCTTCAGGACCCTCCTCTCACACTATGGAAAGCCTTTTTGAGGCCTTTATTTTCCTCAGATTCATCCCTCAGTATCTCAAGTTCTGATGTTTACTAGGTAAAGACAGGGTGATACTATGTAATAATCTTCTTAGCTGCTCAAAGAACATGAGAAAAGACTCAATTATTTATTTGTTTTGCACCACATAAACTGGGGCAAAAATTGTCAAAGGGAACTTTATGATGGTTGTCAGATTGTATTGTTTGTTTATGAGAAACATGGCAAACCTTAAACAGGTGAACCTACAGCACCCTTAGTTCATAGGTTCATACTAAGCTAACTGCCCTTGCGAGCCATTTTAAGCCTAGCCAATTATCCCTTGTGAGACTCAAACCCTGCACCTTATGTTTGTAAGGCAAACACCTTAACCATTAGGCCACCCTCCCAACACGGTAGTCAACTTTCACAGTTTCTTTAGGAATATTCCTATAGATGACATTTATGTATCAGCTACATGGACCTCATTGGAGAACTTTACAAAGCATTACAAGCTTGTTGTAATCTCCATATCTTATGCTACCTTCTGAACCTCTGTTGTTCGAGATATCCTGTCCTGAGACATACAGGTGTGATTGCTGGGACCTAGCAGTACAGGAGGATGAAGCAGACTATGCCAATCAAGAAAGTCTATTTTTATTTTTGCTTCTGTTTTTTTCTGTCCTCTGTTGACCATGAGCTCACTCCGCTGGCAGTAGTTCTATGGCCATTCTTTTCCTCGGGTAAGGATTTGGTAAACCAACAGCAGGAACATCATAGTAGGTTTATAAATTCATAGGAGATTACTAGGCCAATGGCCCTAGGACATTTACAAGCCTAGTCATGTAAAAAAAAAAAAACCTGTGTACCCTAATTGACCATAGTTAGATGGTAGTTGTTATCACAGTAATTCTATGATGAGTACCGACTGACCCTGTCCAAGAGGGACATAGATGCCACCCCAGGCTGAATTTGCAGTTGTCCATACAATTGTAAAGGTTGCTCTTAAACAGGGTCATTGATGAGCTCTGTTTCACATGAAGTAGGAGCTTATTTCATAAGAGTGGCAATCTTTGGGAGATATATATGTCTCTCCCACAAGTTCTGTTAATGTCCCAGGCTAGGTTGAGATCCCTGGAGTGAGTGAATCTTGTCCCATTTGATTTGCAGATGTGCAGCATTTCCAGTAGGTCAGTATCAGAGACTGCTCTGTAGGGCAGGCACAGGTGACCTCTCAGCAGCCTGTATGATACAGAGTTCAGTGACAGGGCTTTCAGTCTTTCCATGTAGGTCATTTTTGGAGGCCCTGGATTCTCTTACTTAAAAAACTCAGTGGTCTCTCCAGCTGATGCAGGTGTCTGGTGAAGTACATACAGAAGGGGGCATTGTACTCTATTACTGGTCTGATATGGGTCATGTACAATGGAGTTATGACCTCCTTGGATTTGGATGCAATGCCCTTATTTATGAAATGTGCAGTGTATAAGGCTTTCCTTATGGACACATGGTGATCAAAGTTTAGATTGCTATTAACCTGTGTTCCCATGTCTAGAACCACTGGATTTAAGCTTAGTGGGGTGCTATCTATATCATAACTAGCAGGGGTAACTTCTTTGCCAAATGGGATAATGAGGCATTTTTTTGCATTTAGTTTTAGTCCATGGCTTTGGCACCATTCATTTGTCTGTGTCAATCCCTTCTGTAATATTTTGACATCACTCGGGGGCTCAGTGATTGAGCCCAGTTTATAGTTGTCTGCAAACCTGGTAAGCACAGACCATCTACATTTGCCTAGACTTCAGAGAAATAGATTACAAATAGTAGATGGCCCACTACAGATCTCTGTGGTACATCACTGTAACTGGTCTACTGGTGGAAGTGGACACCCAACCTTGACAGTGTTCATTCCATCGGTGAGCCAGTTGGCTACCCATCTAGTGATGTATGGGTTATTCCCCAACTGGAAGAGTTTCTCAATGATCCCTGAGTGGAGAATTGTGTCAAACACCTTGGCTAATTCAAGATAGGAAGTATTTACTGCATTCACCTCATCCAGGGTTTTGGTGACATTCTTAAAGAAGTCCACCAGGTTTAATATGCAAGATCTACCTTTGACAAAACCAGACTGGGTCAGGTCAAGAGTTTGAAGGTTGCCTATAATCTGCTTGATAAGGTCCATAATGATTCTTTCCACTGACTTGCAGATAAGGTTGGTCAGGCTAATGGGTCTGTAGTTCCCAGGGTTGGTTGATGGACCCTCTTTGTGCAAGAGTATTACTGCTGCTGTTCTCCACTCCGCTGGCACAAAACCATTGCTCAGGCTGTGGTTAAAGAGAGTGCCAAGTTGTTCTGCTAGGTCATGTTTTAGATTATTTAGTAAACATTCTGGGATGTATCTGGTTCCATAGAGGCTGAATTCTTGGCCTTGGAGACCACTTGTATAACCTGTTCTTTGGAGATATTTGGTAGAGGACTGGTGTCAGGGATACTATTGGGTATGGCTTGTGGGATGGAAGGGTGAAGTTATCGCCAAATCTGTCAGCTAGCAGGTTGGCAATTTCTTCAGTGTGAGTGTCCGCTATAAGTTTGGTACACAGCTGGGCATTCCTTTTTAGGTTTTGGAGGTAACTAAATAATGCCTTATGATTATCTTTAGCTAGGGATGCTAATATAGTCTCATAACTAGTTTTATAGGACTTTATAACGTTTCTGATTTACTTGTCTATGTTGTGGAGGGCAATCTTCCTTTGCTGAGTAAGTTCCTTCTTGTTCTTAGATATCCGTTTCTTTTTTTTGTTATATTATTTATTTATACTTGCAGTCCACCAGGCTGGCTTGTTTTTTCGAGAAGACCTGGTTTTAGTCCTGTCAAGTACAGCCAAGTCAGTACATTTGTTTAAGTGGCTATATAAGGAATTTGTGTAATCTTCTGCACAAGAGTCATTGTTGGCTGTGTTAGCAGGAGCTCTGAAACATTTTATACCTTTGCTTAGAAGGCTATAGTTTGCTTTGGAGAGGTTTTTCAGATTTTTGCTCCTTTTGGGTTGTCAGGTCTGAACATTACTTCAAACGTGACAGATTTATGGTCTGACTTAACCAGGGAGGACAATACACTGGGGGTAGTGCAGTGATCCCCCATGTTGGTGAGTACTAGGTCTATGACATTTGAGCCCCTTGTGGGGGTGCAGGCTAACTGTTCTAGGGAATTTGAATTAACAAATTCCAGGAATCTCAGAGTGATCATGCTTGTGCTCGTGAAAATCACCCAATTGATGGTCGGATAGTTGAAGTTGCCTATGACCAAGGTGTTTAGCTGTATATTGAGTGACTCTAGCAAGTCCAGGTAGGAGGTGTGTTTCTTGTGGTTCATGGTGGGGGACCTGTAGCTAGCTATGATGTGGTAGGGTAGTATATTGAGTGACTCTAGCAAGTCCAGGTAGGAGGTGTGTTTCTTGTGGTTCATGGTGGGGGACCTGTAGCTAGCAATGATGTGGTAGGGTATTTTACCTATAGTTATTTGGACCTGGAGTCGCTCAAGAGAGTCTCACTGCTTCATCAGTCTCAAAGTGTATTTGGATTTAATGAAAATGGATACAACTCCGCCTTTGATTCTTTCACACTTGTTATGGGGTCTGAACTTGTGAAAGGCATTTTAACCTTGTACAGCTGGAGTGCTGTCTGTGGCCTTGAGCCTAGTTTCAGTGACTGCACACATGTCAGCATCTTCCAAGGTTAAGAGCGCTTCCAGGGAGTGCAGTTTACTGTTTAGGCTCCTAGCATTAAGCACCATGACCTTCAGTTTGTCTGTAGTGGATTTTTTGGATTTAAGGTTTTTATTTTAACATAGCCTAAAAAGGCACTATAGGGGAGGCATTTGTAATTGCTACTATCTGAAACCCATGAGTAGACAGATGAAGGCCATCTCTGGGAAAGCATTGTGGTCTGTTGACCATGTCTTTCCAGGATGAGAGATACTAGATCCCCTTGGAGTGACACAAGAAGCTAAACCAATTGCTATAATCAGTCATTTTTTGCTGTCCTGTGTCATCATCCTAGGTGAAGGTAGAATGCTGCTTAGGGCTAGGGGCATACCTGTCTGGAACACATAATCTGAGAGTTCTATCATGTTTCTCATCATATAGCCCAGAGAGGTACATTTCAAGTCATTTTATCCAATATGTACTATGACAGAGTCCTAACGGTAATTGTTGCTGAGTGACTTGAGTGTGTGCTTGACTTGACAGATCCCGGCACCTGACAGACAGCTGACTGTGACCTTCTTCTTGTCCAACTTGGTGAGGGGGACATCTGTGTGTTTCACTATTTAGTTGCTTATGACTAGGACATTTGATTTTGAGGAATTTGCCTTAGGGGCTTAATTGCTGAAACACTTATATGTGTGTTGTTATGTGTAATGGTGGAGTCTGTTCATGTACCATTATGTGTGGGCTGTTTGCACCTGGGAGATCTCTGGCCTTTTGGTAGGGACATTGCTTTCATTTCAGTTCTACCTTCCCTGTGCATTCTCAGTAAAAGCTCAAGAAGGATGTGCAATAGGTGTGGTGCACGAGCTGTCACTTTCATGAGTGACATAAGTCTACTAGCAACTCCACCTCCTAGGAGCAGCACATTGTGCACATTTCTCTGGTCTCCACCAGTGAACTAGTGCACCTTTTTGTACCTTTGGACATGCACCCCACCTTTTCGCCCTAACAGAGGTGAGCTGATACAGCTCCTTCACCCCTCTCCTTCCTCTCCTAGTCTCAACCATCTTTCATATACTTGTTATATGCCATCTCTGTGCTTCAGGGTGCTGGTTTTCCAAAGAAGTTAGCTATCAGATATGAAAATTACATTCTTAACATAAAGACAAATCTGCATTGTCAAGATTCATCCTCTTCTGGTGGCCAAGGATGAGCCTTGAGTAGCAGCACTTTCTCTCAGCTCTGCCTTATCAAAACTTTTATGACAGGAAATTTTGAATATATCTATCTAAATAACATTTTTTTACATATTTGGATCTAATAGTCTATTTAGATAGTATATTAATATTTTTTATTTTTTCCTGTCAAAATATGAGACAAACTTCTACCATCAGACTTCAGTATGAGTTTTACAAAATCTTGTCCCATTTATTATAGAACTTCTTCAGAATTAAAGAATAAATCACTGACTTCATTTCCATTTATATCAAAACTATCCCATCATCATATCCTGTGATGACTAAACCTTAAAGGCATAGTTGTTCCATAACCAGTAATACTTCAAAAAACATAAAATATTTGCTTACAATTCAATTTGTACTTGAATACAAACTAAACATAAAACTTCAAACATAACACATAACTATAACATTTTTATTTAAAAAATTAACATAATTTAAATAACTTTTAACTGAAATGTTGTCATTGATACAAGGTATTACATCAGCTCTTAAAATAATCTGCCAATTCAGCTCAATTCTCTAAAAAATTATTAAATGAATGTACAAATTTGTCTGTATTAACTTTTTCTACTACAAAAAAAGTAAATTTCTTAAAATTTTCACAACTTAACAAATGCTTTGCTAACGCATTGTTTGTATCTTTTTTCTTTATAGCAAAGAGGTGTTCTCTAACTCTATACCTTAATTTTATTATAGTCTTTCCTATATAAAAATTTTCACAGTTAGAGCATACTGCAAGATATACTAAACCTTCACTCTAACAATCAAACCTACCTCTAGTTGTTAAAGTGTATTTTAAATGTTTAAAATGATGACTGTGCACACCCATCATATATCTACACTGATTACAATTTAAACAAGCAAACGTACCTAACTTAATAATAACTCTATCGTGATTTTCACATCTATGACCACTTTCTAAAATCTCTTTCAAATTTTTAGTTTTTTTTATTAATAAAATTGGGTTGACTTCCTATAACTTTACTCAGGTCATCATTGCCCAAAATGATTTTCCAATTCTCTTGTACAATCCTTTTAATATTGGGTCCATCAACACTCATAGGTACTGGAAATGCACATTTAAATTTCTCATTCTGTGTGAAATTCTGACTTAAATCCTTCTTCTGAAATCCAGCTTTAAGAATAGGGGGATACTTATCAACCCTATGATTCTCAACATATTTGATTACATCGTTCAATGGTTCAACAGAATAACCCCTACTAAGGAAGAGCTGCTTGAGTACCTCAACCTCTACTTTAAATTGTTGATCATTACTAACCATTCTACTGAGTCTAATTACTTAACCCTTAAATGCATTCACTTTCATGTGTTTGAGATGAAAACTTTCAAAATGTAAATAATTATTGGTGAAAGTCTTCTTTCTATAAACATTACTCCTAAATGTCTTTTTATCAATATCCATCCCTATTTCTACACCTAAAAATTGGACTAAAGTATCTTTATTACCAATAGTAAATTTGAGCCAAGTTACTGTCTGATTGATCTGTCTACAAAATTCATCAAACTGTTCACTAGTTCCTGCCAACACAAAAATTAAATCATCAATGTAACATCTATAGTACCTCACATATTTAAATCATTCAATTTTCTCCAAAAAGGTAACTTCCCACCAAAATAAAACTAAGTTGGCAAAGACAGGGGCTACATGAGCCCCCATCGCCACCCCACTCTTTTGTTGATAGGTTTCCATTTCAAACATAAAAAATGTATTATGTAGTACTAATTCCATCAACTGACAGATGACAAAAATGACTTCTTTATACCTCACTTTGTTCAAAAAAAGTCTCATAAACTCAATACCCTCATTTTGGTCTATTGCTGTATATAATGAACAAATATCTAAAGTGCATAACAAATTTTCATCTCCCTTAAACTGGTAGTGCCTGAGCTCTTCCAAAAACATCCAAGAGTCCTTAAGGTAACAAATACTTCTTTGCACAATGGGATTAAGTATATTGTCCAAATGCATATAAATTTGGATGTTTTACTAAAAGGGGCTGACACAATTGGTCTGAAAGGTGGATTTTTTCATTTTTGTGTATTTTGGGGATGCCAAAAAGCATCCCCAATTGAGGCTGGTCAACATTTAAGTATTCAAAAATATCAATAGAAATATATTGTTGATACAATAAATCAAGTAAAATTAGGTCCAGTTCCTGAAACGTCTTCCTAATAAAGTCCCTAGATACTTTAAGATACTTGCTTCCATCTGTTAATAACTCTTTAATACTACTAGAATAGTCTATGTAGTTCATTATAACTAGTCCCTGACCTTTGTCTGCTTTCATATACCTAATGTCATTGCATGAAGCTAACTGCTTGAGTGCTGTGTCTTCCTCCTTGGTTAAATTGTCCAAATGTTGCCACTGTTTACCACCACTCTGTAAATTATATAAGTCATTTTCACAAATATTAGAAAAATGTTCAAAGTGTTAACCAAAGGAGGATTAACATTTTTGTTTTTCTTAAAATGCCCAGCTTCAGATAAAGATAACCCATGGTACAAGTATTTTAAATTCAGTTTCCGTACAAACAACTTGAAATCTAAAATAGTATCAGTAGATCTAGCTCGTTTTGCAGGTGCAAATGAAAAAGCTTTTTGAAGTACTTTAACCTCTTCCTTACTAAACTTTCTATTACTCAAATTAAACATTCTTTGTGTAAAGGCTAACGCCCTTTGTTCTTGCCCTTCTTCTTTATTACTGTCACAAAAGCTTCTTGATTTGGAGGTGGGGTAGTTGTCCCTGTAGTCTGATTGACAAAAGGGAAATTATCTTCACTTTCCACACTAGAAGCACTAGTTAATTGACCCCTGCTTTCATCACTGTTAGTAGTGATATTCCTATTTTCCACTTCAGAAAAAGAATCAAGCCTATTCAATCCACCCAGTGTACGCTCTTCCTTTTTCTCATTTTTATCTTTAAAGAAATTATTTTTTTATTTATTAAATATGCTTGTTTCTGTTGATAAGCCTGTAAATCTCTAAACATTTTTTTTCTTTTTCTTAGTGACTATGTTATCAATAAGTTGATTAATTTTATTCCCCAAGTTGTCAAGCATGTACTGAAAAAAAGAAAACATAGGCTGTTCCCTTAAAACATTGTCAAGTTTCACAATCTCTGACTTTAGACAGTCCATTTGTTCCTTGCTCCACTGTATTAACAGTTTGAGCATTTCCAGTCCCATGTTGTTGTATAACTCTTTTAATCTGTTAAAGAAATTACTGTCAAATTTCACTGCATTAGGAAACGCATACACTCTAAGTCCCAAAGGTACAATAGACAAATTAATACATCTATTTAAATATTGGTTTTCGTATACCAAAGTTTTAAATCTAAGAACTTTTTTCTCTAACTGTAAAAATTGAGTTTTGAAATCTGGTATGTCTCTTTGTACCTGTCGTGAGTCCATTGGTACATCACCATTACCACTTAAATCAGAGAATGGATCTATAACATTAGATTCTAGTAGCTCAACGATGGATTTACCATTGTCAAACACTGCATCAGCTATGATAGTTCCCTCTTCTGAGGAAGACTGACTGTCTTCCTTGCCATTTCGTCTGTGCGTACGCTGACTTCTGTTGCCTCCCATCCTCTCTAGTAAATCTTGTGCTCTAGAGACAACATCCTGCAATGTAACTGCAAGTGTGTTGACAGCATCAGGCTTTGGATACACGCTGAAATCTTCCTCATTATCATTTTTCATGGACATGTTGTCGAGAGTCAAAACCAGTTCTTAAATAAATATGAATTTGGAATGTTAATGTCTTTAACCACTGTTAAAACGTTAGTGGTAATCCAAAGGTAATACTTTAACCACACTATATTAAGGTAGAATACTCCTATGCTGAACAAGCGTTACCAATTACCAGCCCTTAAAAGAGCTTTTTGCTTGTAAATAAAAGAAACCACCTTCCTTTGCCATGTAGCATAGAATATATGGAACAAGAAACAAGAAGTTCAATCTCTTTAAAAATGCAGCTTTAATTACCAGTTCTAAAAAGAGCTTTTCTTCATAAGATGTTCTAGGTGCCTCAGAAAAAGTGATATGTGAGCTGCTGTCAATCCTTTACCATACAAAAAAAGATGAAAATTACCAGTTCTAAAAAGAACTTTTGTAAGGAGACAGTCTTATGCTTGCCACACTGTGAATGAGGAAATGCCAAAGCAATTGTAAAAATACACTAGGTTTAAGAAAATCGAAAAGCTGCTATAGACTTGCAAGTTCCAGAAAAAAAAAATTCAAGTAGAGTGAACTTCCAGCAACCAGTGTATGAAGAAACTCAACTAAAAACTATAAAATAGAAAATCAACTCAAAAACAAAACATACACTGGAGCCAGATTAAATTGAGCGCTTTCATTCCATTTATTATAGAACTTCTTCAGAATTAAACAATAAATCACTGACTTAATTTCCTTTTATATCAAAACCATCCCATCATCATATCCTGTGTTGATTAATCCTTAAAGGCATAGTTGTTCTATAACCAGTAATACTTCAAAAACATAAAATATTTGCTTACAATTCAATTTGCACTTGAATACAAACTAAACATAAAACTTCAAACATAACACATAACTATAACATCTTTATATCAAAAATTAAATTAATTTAAATAACTTTTAACTGAAATGTTGTCATTGATACCAGGTATTACATCAGCTCTTAAAACATCTGCCATTTCAGCTCAATTCTCTCTAAAAAATTATTAAACGAACCTACAAATTTGTCTGTATTAACTTTTTCTACTACAAAAAAAGTAAATTTCTTAAAATTTTCACAACTTAATGAATGCTTTGCTAACGCATGCATTAGCAAAGCATTCATTAAGTTGTGAAATTGTTAAGAAATTAACTTTTTTTGTAGTAGAAAAAGTTAATACAGACAAATTTGTAGGTTCGTTTAATAATTTTTTAGAGAGAATTGAGCTGAAATGGCAGAATATTTTAAGAGCTGATGTAATACCTGGCATCAATGACAAAATTTTAATTAAATGCTATTTAAATTATGTTAATTTTTGATATAAAGAGGTTATAGTTATGTGTTATGTTTGACATTTTATGTTTAGTTTGTTTTCAAGTACCAACTGAATTGTAAGCAAATATTTTATGTTTTTGAAGTATTACTGGTTATGGAACAACTATGCCTTTAAGGTTTAATCATCACAGGATATGATGATGGGATGGTTTTGATATAAAAGGAAATTAATTCAGTGATTCATTGTTTAATTCTGAAGAAGTTCTATAATAAATGGGATGAAAGCACTCAATTTATTCTGGCTCCAGTGTATGTTTTGTTTTTGAGTTGGTTGCCTATTTTATAGTTTTTTTGTTGAGTTTCTTCACACACTGGTTGCTGGAAGTTCACTCTACTTGAAAATTGTTTTCTGGAACTTGCAAGTCTATAGCAGCTTTTCGGTTTCTTAAACCTAGTGTATTTTTACAATTGCTTTGGCGATTCCTCATTCACAGTGTGGTAAGCATAAGACTGTCTCCTTACAAAAGTTCTTTTTAGAACTGGTAATTTTCATCATTTTTTGTATGGTAAAGGATTGACAGCAGCTCACATATCACTTTTTTTGAGGCACCTAGAACATCTTATGAAGAAAAGCTCTTTTTAGAGCTGGTAATTGAAGCTGCGTTTTTAAAGAGATTGAACTTCTTGTTTCTTGTTCCGTATATTCTATGCTACAGGGCAAAGGAAGGTTACAAGCAAAAAGCTCTTTTAAGGGCTGGTAACTGGTAACGCTTGTTCAGCATAGGAGTATGCTATCTTAATTTAGTGTGGTTAAAGTATTACCTTTGGATTACCACTAACGTTTTAACAGTGGTTAAAGATATTAACATTCCAAATTCATATTTGTTTAAGAACTGGTTTTGACTCTCGATAACATGTCCATGCAAAATGTTAATGAGGAAGATTTCAGTGTGTATCCGACACCTGATGAGGTCAACACGCTTACAGTTACGTTGCAGGAAGTTGTCTCTAGAGCACAAAATTTACTAGAGAGGATGGGAGGCAACAGAAGTCAGCGTATGCACAGACAGAATGGCAAGGAAGACAGTCGGTCTTCCTCAGAAGAGGGAACTATCATAGCTGATGCAGTGTTCGACAATGGTAAATCCATCGTTGAGCTACTAGAATCTAATGTTATAGATCCATTCTCTGATTTAAGTGGTAGTGGTGATGTACAGACGGACTCACAACAGGTACAAAGAGACATACCAGATTTCAAAACTCAGTTTTTACAGTTAGAGAAAAAGTTCTTAGATTTAAAACTCTGGTATACAAAAACCAATATTTAAATAAATGTATTAATTTGTCTATTGTACCTTTGGGACTTAGAGTGTATGCGATTCCTAACGCAGTGAAATTTGACAGCAATTTATTTAACAGATTAAAAGAGTTATACAACAACATGGGACTGGAAGTGCTCAAACTGTTAATACAGTGGAACAAGGAAAAAATGGACTGTCTAAAGTCAGAGATTGTGAAACTTGACAATGTTTTAAGGGAACACCCTATGTTTTTTTTTTCAGTACATGTTTGACAACTTGGGGAATCCAATTAATCAACTTATTGATAACATAGTCACTAAGAAAAAGAAAAAAACTGTTTAGAGATTTACAGGCTTATCAACAGAAACAAGCATATTTAATAAATAAAAAAAGAAATAATTTCTTTAAAGATAAAAATGAGAAAAAGGAAGAGCGTAAGCTGGGTGGATTGAATAGGCTTTATTCTTTTTCTGAAGTGGAAAATAGGAATATCACTACTAACAGTGATGAAAGTAGGGGTCAATTAACTAGTGTTTCTAGTGTGGAAAGTGAAGATAATGTCCCTTTTGTCAATCAGACTACAGGGGTAAATACCCCACCCCCAAATCAAGAAGCTTTTGTGACAGTAGTAAAGAAGAAGGTCAAGAACAAAGGGCGTTAGCCTTTACACAAAGAATATTTAAATTGAGTAATAGAAAGTTTAGTAAGGTAGAGGTTAAAGTACGTCAAAAAGGTTTTCCGTTTGTACCTGCAAAAAGAGCTAGATCTACTGATACTATTTTGGATTTCAAGTTGTTTGTACGGAAACTGAATTTAAAATACTTGTACCATGGGTTTATCTTTATCTGAAGCTGGGCATTTTAAAAAAACAAAAATGTTAATCCTCCTTTGGTTAACACTTTGAACATTTTTTTTCTAATATTTGTGAAAATTACTTATATAATTTACAGAGTGGTGGTAAACAGTGGCAACATTTGGACAATTTAACCAAGGAGGAAGACACAGCACTCAAGCAGTTAGCTTCATACAATGACATTAGGTATATGAAAGCAGACAAAGGTCAGGGACTAGTTATAATGAACTACATAGACTATTCTAGTAGTATTAAAGAGTTATTAACAGATGGAAGCAAGTATCTTAAAGTATCTAGGGACTTTATTAGGAAGACGTTTCAGGAACTGGACCTAATTTTACTTGATTTATTGTATCAACAGTATATTTCTATTGATATTTTTGAATACTTAAATGTTGACCAGCCTCAATTGGGGATGCTTTTTGGCATCCCCAAAATACACAAAAATGAAAAAATCCACCTTTCAGACCAATTGTGTCAGCCCCTTTTAGTAAAACGTCCAAATTTTATATGTATTTGGACAATATACTTAATCCCATTGTGCAAAGAAGTAATTGGTACCTTAAGGACTCTTGGATGTTTTTGGAAGAGCTCAGGCACTACCAGTTTAAGGCAGATGAAAATCTGGTATGCACTTTAGATATTTTTTCATTTTATACAGCAACAGACCAAAATGAGGGTATTGAGTTTATGAGGCTTTTTTTGAACAAAGTGAAGTGTAAAGAAGACATTTTTGTCATCTGTCAGTTGATGGAATTAGTACTACATAATACATGTTTTATGTTTGAAATGGAAACCTATCAACAAAAGAGTGGGGTAGCGATGGGAGCTGATGTAGACCCTGTCTTTGCCAACTTAGTTTTATGTTGGTGGGAAGTTACCTTTTTTGGAGAAAATTGAATTATTTAAATATGTGAGGTACTATAGACGTTACATTGATGATTTAATTTTTGTGTTTGCAGGAACTAGTGAACAGTTTGATGAATTTTGTAGACAGATCAATCAGACAGTAACTTGGCTCAAATTTACTATTAGTAATAGAGGTACTTTAGTCCAATTTTTAGGTGTAGAAATAGGGATGGATATTGATAAAAAGACATTTAGGAGTAATGTTTATAGAAAGAAGACTTTCACCAATAATTATTTACATTTTGAAAGTTTTCATCCCAAACACATGAAAGTGAATGCATTTAAGGGTCAAGTTATTATTCTCAGTAGAATGATTAGTAATGATCAACAGTTTAAAGTAGAGGTTGAGGTACTCAAGCAGCTCTTCCTTAGTAGGGCTTATTCTGTTGAACCATTGACCAATGTAATCAAATATGTTGAGAATGATAGGGTTGATAAGTATCCCCCTATTCTTAAAGCTGGATTTCAGAAGAAGGATTTAAGTCAGAATTTCACACAGAATGAGAAATTTAAATGTACATTTCCAGTACCTATGAGTGTTGATGGACCCAATATTAAAAGGATTGTACAAGAGAATTAGAAAATCATTTTGGGCAGTGATGAACTAAGTAAAGTTATAGGAAGTCAACCCAATTTTATTAATAAAAAAACTAAAAATTTGAAGGAGATTTTAGAAAGTGGTCATAGATGTGAAAATCACAATAGAGTTATTACTAAGTTAGGTACGTTTGCTTGTTTGAATTGTAATCAGTGTAGATATATGATGGGTGTGCACAGTCATCATTTTAAACATTTAAAATACACTTTAACAGCTAGAGGTAGGTTTGATTGTCAGAGTGAAGGTTTAGTATCTCTTGCAGTATAATCTAACTGTGAACATTTTTATATAGGAAAGACTATAATAAAATTAAGGTATAGGGTTAGAGAACACCTCCTTGCTATAAAGAAAAAAGATAAAAACAATGCGTTAGCAATGCATTCATTAAGTTGTGAACATTTTAAGAAATGTACTTTTTTGTACTAGAAAAAGTTAATTCAGACAAATTTGTAGGTTCATTTAATACTTTTTTAGCGTGAATTGAGCTGCAATGACAGATTTTTTAAGAGTTGATGTAATACATGGTATCAGTGACAAAATTTCAGTTAAACGTTATTTAAATTATATTAATTTTTGATACAAAATATGTTATAGTTATGTGTTATGTTTGAAGTTTTATGTTTAGTTTATATTCAAGTACAAATTGAATTGTAAGCAAATATTTTATATTTTTGAAGTATTACTGGTTATGGAACAACTATGCCTTTAAGGTTTAATCATCACAGGATATGATGATGGGATGGTTTTGATATAAAAGGAAATGAAGTCAGTGATTTATTGTTTAATTCTGAAGAAGTTCTATAATAAATGGGATGAAAGAGCTCAATTTATTCTGGCTCCAGTGTATGTTTTGTTTTTGAGTTGGTTTTCTATTTTATAGTTTTTACAAAATCTTCTCACCAGGATACATCATTAAAAAAGGAGCTTCAGTCTTTACAATCCACCATCCAAGAACTATCCACAAAAATAGACAGAATGGATCTGAAGCTGGATACATTTAAAGAAAAAAATTCTCAGCAAATGGAGACTTTGCATCAAGATCTAAAACAACAAAAAGAACAAATTACAGGTATAGAAACATCATTAAATGACATGGACTATAGAATTCAAGAAAATGAGCACATTGTAGAATTTTTTAAAAACAAAACTCCCTTCTGCAAACAAAAATAGATAATCTAGAGAACAGATCATGAAGAAACAGCATCAGGATCTTTGGGCTACTGGACAATATTGAAGAAAATAACATGGAGAAATGTTTAACCTCATGGTTTCCTGAGATTTTACAACTTTCTGAAGCCCTTTCCTTTGGCATTGAAAGGGCTCACAGATCATTGGTCCCATCTAAAAATAGTAAAAGTAATTCTACAAAATCTGTAATAGTCAAATTTTTGTCTTCACATGATAAGGAAATTGTATTAACGTCAGCATGGTCCAACTCACCCATTAAATTCAAAGATGACATCATACACTTTGATAATGACTATTCTTCTTCTGCAATTGCCAAAAGGAAACTATTTTTCCCACTGCTTAAAGAACTTAAAAAAGCACAAATAAAAACACACTTACTTTTTCCAGCAAGGCTAAAAATCTTCCTTCAGGATGGTCCTAAAGTATTTGAAGAATTAGATACAGCTATTAAATTTATCAAAACAAATAAAATACTGGAGAAAATAGATGAAATGCATTGGGCTACCTCTAGTCTTAAACAATTTGCAGAAAATGGATTCTGGAAAATGATAGAACACAAAAAGAAAAATGACTTGAGTTGGATTATAATGTCCTTGTTTTTTTCATACATAAATAATTCTTTTTTTTATGACCCAGAAGTCTAGTGAGATGAAAATGGCTGAACAGGTGAGTGTTGATGTTATTTTTTCTTAATCTTTTTGGTTTGTGTTAGTTATTAATTAATCTACATTATTTATTCCTTTGTTGTTAACATCTTGCTCTATTTCATATACTTATTAATAATACTTAGTTTATTCTTTCTTTATAAATTTCTGAATATAAGGTATAATTTATTCTCTATAATAGCAAGATTTGAGAATACACTGACCAGCTATTGATAGTTTATTTGTTGGCCTTTGTTGCTTATTCTACCATTAATGTTGGCATTATTGCTTAAATAATATAAAGCTTATAGTCACTATAAACATATTTATTGAATTAGTTAGTTATTTAATCTGCTTGCTATAATTTTTGGAATAAATAGATTTCTTTCATAGAGATTTAAACTTTGTCATTGTTCCGGTCAGCTTGAACTGTCTTTTTGGGTTTGTTGCATGGCTTTCTTGTCTCATAGCTTTGTATGGCAGTGAGGACTTAATGGTGGTTTGGTAGATAATATAGTTTTTTGGTTGCTGGATAATGTGTTCTGCTTTTGTTGCTTGTTGTTTTTTTTTTTTTTTTTTTGGTTGGTGTGTTTGTGGAATGGTCAAGGAGTTGCTCTTATGATTTTTCCTCTAACTACAGTTTTTCTGTAAGGGATTTGTGCCTTGATGCCACCACTGTGTGAATTGTTTCAAAATATATGCTTCTTTCATTTTGTTTTTCGGCTGGTGGCTTGGCAGTGTGTCAGGCTTGAGCAATTTTCTCACTTAAACATGTTGTTATTGCTCCGTATGTATTTTGGATGTCTCATGCACACCGGGAGGCACCCTAAACCTTATTGTCAAACCAGCTTACCATTTCCCGCTGGAACTCCTAGAACCTTTTTTTTTAAAAGCAGCGGCTCAGCGATGTGTTTCTATCATTTCTAGGAGTCTTCTCATTGCTGTGTGACATCAGCAGCTTGATGAAGTTATGGAAGGCTATGCTTCCTGAACATCTGTTCATTTAGCTGTAATGGGAATGAGCTAGGCTGTTATCAGAGAAACAAGAAGAAATTATAGACTGTAAGATACTTTAAAAGTCAATTTTGTTGTTTTCTTCTTAAATGTGATAGAAGCCATTGAATAAGCTCTACTGTTATCAATAACTTTTAAACTATAATGGATAAAGCACAGATGAGGTCATACTCATGCTAGTAACTGTATTTTGAAAGCAAAAAGAGTTGCATTGCCTGATTCCAGTAGTTCTTTTAACTTCTAGGTAATTTTTTTTTATTTTTACTATGCTGAAAATTGCATAGTATTGAATAATTATTGGTTTGTATACTGTTTAGTATTCATTTAATATTCTGAATGCTGTCCATTCAGCTAATGTTTGTGCTGCATTTTAACCTTTGCTGTGCTTTACTAAGTCTACAAATTCCATGATAATATCATGGTTTATGCATTCCAGTTGAAACGATGCTTACATAATTCAGAATAATTTGGCCCTGTGATTGTTTGTTTATAGAACACCATAATTTGTTCCAGATTAGATGTACTATGCGCTTGAAGAAGTTGGATGAGTAATGGCCCCATGTTATTTACAATCCCCGGGATTCATGAAGCTTGCGCAAGGCACAGGTGTAGCGTAGGTGGTATAATGCCAAATATGGCCGCCGAGCAATTCAGGTACGATCCAATTCCACATGCACTACCAGCGTATGCCAGATCTGCGCAGCCCTCGGCTCAGGTATGCTAATCACCCCATGAGCAGTACTGCACCATGTAAATGAAGGTACATAGCGATTCATTAAGTGGTGCAGGC
This sequence comes from Protopterus annectens, assembly GCF_019279795.1. Lineage (NCBI taxonomy): Eukaryota > Metazoa > Chordata > Ceratodontiformes > Protopteridae > Protopterus > Protopterus annectens. The sequence continues at coordinate 1,951,037,170 of NC_056726.1, forward strand.
ATAGCATAAGCCTACAGAAATGTAAATGGTTTACATTTTGCCAAACAGAACATCAGAGCTATGAAAGCGGACCAGACTCATGTATTACAAAGTTAACATATGCCAATGGCTAAATATACAGCCAATGGCATAAGAAAAGATGTACAACACCTAAAAAACAACATTTAATGTCATGTCCACAGTAACGCAAAGTACAACCGCAGGGCATGTGTTCGCAAATGGGAACACAAGGAAAATATTTACAAATGTCATAAAATCGCAATGTAATACAAATCATGATTTCACCATAATACTCAATGGTATGCATGGTACACCACAACCAAGCTGCAAGGGTTGCTAAGGGTCTGTGACAGTGTTCGGCATGGTAACTATAAATTAGTAGTCAATGCTATGCAAATGAGGCAAGTAATTGTGAATGGCAAACGTCCCGCTGGACTAAGGATGTACCATACGGCGCAGCGCTACAACACCGAGGAGTGGTTTGGAGGTATACATGACATCAGCAGTGGGGTGTGCCACCGTAGCTGTAAGCACATTAGAGCAATGCAAATGCGGGCTGCCCATTTGTTAAGCAAAGCCACAGGATAGGGGTGGGGATGTAGTTATAGCATTGTTTAGCTGAGAGCACACATGGTGCCCAAAAGCACATGTGTACGTGGATGAAAATGTGCCCGAAACCCGGTAAGCAGACGCACACGCCACGCACCACAGATCAAACAGGAAGGCTAGGGGAAGAAAATAAGGAAATGCCGCAGTAGGGTAATTGGAGTACAACTGAGCAATTAACACCTATTAACTCACAGTGGGCAATCGACGACAGCTAACAAGTCTGCTCGCAGCAACCTGCAGAACAGGATAGGGGAGGTGTTGGATTGCAAAGAAAAGAGAACTGTCACCGCAGAGCAAAGCAAACCTGCAGTAGATCGGCCATAAAACACATTTCACAAGATAAGCCAGGTTTTGGAATGTACAAAAGAAAGCAGGCTGCTGGATGCATGCCAGAAAATGGGAGGGGAAACGTTAAGAAATGTTAAGGGAAGGGGAAGAGGTAATCCACGGCAGCTAAATGTAATTCAACACCAAAGGCACCACAGTAGCAGTACCTGTGGTAAAACACATCAGATACCCTGTAGCTCTGATTGTACATACACACTCTATGACATCATCAGTGTTCAAAGCACAATAGTATAAAGTGTGAAGGCACCTCACACACACCTGTGTATTCCCAACCACTGCACCATCGGTGTAAACAGACGGGGAACTTTTACAATGTACATGTTGGGAGCTGCCTTAGCTGTGATTCATCACCATGTGTTAGAGACTGAAGGTGTTGTGGAGGATGATGCTGACAACCACTGCAGGCCCCGGAGGAGGAGAAGAGTGTTCAGACCAAGGGTAATCCACCAGGGGCTACATGATCTGGAGATAGTAGAACATTACAGGGTGGACAGGGACATCTTACAGCAAATAGTTGAGCTGTGCCGGCCATGCCTGAGATCCAGAAACAACAGAGGGGAACCCATCCCAGTGGACATGAAAGTATGTGTAAGCTTGAGAATACTAGCCACAGGTACCTTTCAAAGGCCAACTGGAGATATAATGGGGATCTCACAGGCATCAGCATCCAGGGTACTACACCAGTTCCTGGATGCCATGTTACCACATGCCAATGAGCATATATACTTCCCTCGAACTCAGGAGGAGTTGGCCAGCAATATGCGTCTCTTCAACCATGTGGCACACTACCCGGAGGTACTGGGTGCGATAGACTGCACGCACATACATATCAAGTCACCTCCCGCTGAGCATGGTAGGTGCTACATAAACTGCAAGGGATACCACTCCATCAACTGCCAGATCGTGTGCAATGCCCAGGGCATTATCATGGATGTGTGTGCTGGCAGCCCTGGAAACTACCATGACTCCCACATCTGGCATGCCTCACAGCTGCATCAGGTATTTGTCAGGGGGGACATCCCATATGGCCACCTTGTGGGGGATGCTGGCTATGCACTGGAGCCGTGGATGATGACTCCCATCAGAAATGCACACACACCCATGCAAGAACGCCATAAAGAGGCACACACACAAACCAGAATCATCATAGAGCATGTGTTTGGGATGCTGAAATCACGGTTCCGTTGCTTGGACATATCTGGTGGAACCTTGCAGTACTCTCCAGGCACGTGTGCCCACATCTTCATAGTATGTGCCATGCTACATAATATGATCCTTCAGAAACAGCTGCAGCAGGGACATAATGGTGAAGGCCCTCACAGCCCACCGCAATTGCCAAGGCCATCACAGGCACAGAGGGATTCAGACCACGAATACCCTGTGCCAGCCCCAGTAGGCAGACGGAGGCATGCCCAATATGCCCACACCTTGGCAAAGAGGGAACGTATAGCACATACACTGACAGTGTAGGCCCCTATGGACTGACACACCTCTCCACCTGCACACACAGTAAACTGGATGGCACACACACACACATGACCACCTGTAAATTGTAATGTATAGGTGGCCTATTGTGTGAATCCTACATAAGCAGCCCTCAACCATTGCACACACAACAGCTATTGGAACAAGGAAAGTCAACACCTGAACAGTACATGCACCTAACAGCATATGTTGATACTGTATGTATAGGTTCCTAGGTACATCGGTAGGTACATGCCCGATTGTCAGAGGCCATTCATCAGCTGAGGCAAACAGTGTCTGCTGTCGCCACCACATCAATTAACCAACTGTCCCTCAGTGGAGCAGAGCCAATTGCACGATCCATGTGTGTAATCACTGTTCCCCACACACTCTGCATGGATTCCCTGGTGTGTTAATGAGGGGCTCCATATAATGTAATCAGAAATGTAGTGGCAAAGCATGGGGAGTATCCATGACAGGTATATGCCACCCTAGCATGCTCCACTTATGGTTGTGTGAAGGTGTAGCACATTATAGTGTGTGGCTCACTGTGACATAGATTCCCAGTACTGGAGCACATCCATTAAACATCACTTGGACATACCATCAATAGGTCTCATCCATATGTAAACTAACTGAGTTACACATTTGATTGCAGTATGGAGTAACAGCCGTAGTACAGTCCACATACAAAACACCATAACACGTGTAAAAATCCCAGATGTCCAAGTGGTAAAGGCATTGACTGTCGTGCATGTTCCCGGTTCCACATCCTGCAAGGGCCGTTACGTAATCCCGAAGGCACGAATAATGGATGTTGGATGCAGGTCATCAGATCAGGTTTAGCACATGTTAGCGGGTTTATGCGTTGGCAAGTGCTGATAAGCGTCATTTAAACATGACTATACAGATATGCGTGAAACAGGGCTAAGTTTTGCTGAATATCACGCAGATCACGGTCAACGATGTCCAAAAGAGGTGAAACTAGCATTATTCACCCCTGTACTAATAGTGCCTGCTCTGAAAGGTAAAACAACCACTGCCAGGAGTAGAACACGCAACCATGTACACAATCACCTAACACTAAGCTACCCAAGATGTACCAATGGCAGGTGTGTATTGTGACAGGTTAAAACACAAACGTGCGGAGTTCAGGAAACAGTATACACCGCCATGTACACAATGAAAGGTGTGTTCACTCTCCCTCTCCCTCTCTCTATATATATATATATATATATATATATATATATATATAAATATAATAGAGATAGAAAGGGTGATAGAGATATATATGTCGATATATACGGATTCACCTATATCTACAAATATATAGATAGGTAAATGACATGTACACAACCATGTAGGTACAAATAAATAGGATACTGCCAACTACCGAATGTTTTACATACTGACACGTGTAATCACGAGGCTTAAAGACCAAAAGACCACAGTCAAAACAGGAAAAACAAACCTCCCAGTAGAGTAAAGCACTCCCGTACCGAAAAGCCAACAATGTAGAAACAAATTCAGGAGTGCACCAATGCTGAATCTGAAAAATTCACCAAGAAGCTTGAAATAAAATCCTTTATTGAGATGAAGTTCCTAGGACAATAGTGAATTTGTTTCTACAAAAGACCACAGTACCAGAACACTAGAACCGCGAGTAATATTATCACGATGTTAAGGGACATTTAGTTATCGCTGCTGGTGCTGCGGTCCAGGTAGGTACTGTGTTCAAGTGTGTTTGTGATTGCTGTAGTCTGTGTAAGTGTGTGTTGAGGGTGCCGTGTGCATTTCAGTGGGACTGTAATGTGTGTGTTTGCATCGTGTGTCTGTTAGTGCTAACTCGGAGGTAGATCATTACGGTAGGTGTGGTCATAGCTGGCCGTAGGCATATGGTTACCACCTGTCCCACTTTAAGAGGGACAGCCCCTCCTTGGGCAGTTGTGTCCTGACAACAAATATTAAAAAGGGCAAATGTCCGAGATTGTAGGACATAATTATGTCCCATATATTATGTAATAGTTGCATTAAATAGTTATTCCTGTATCTAAAATACGTAAATGTTACAAGAAACATGATAAGTAGCTTAAGTGCTACACGAATAAGTATGTATTTAGGATAAAAGTATGTTCTATCCTGTGTACTGACCGTCGGTATGTGTCGGCCTGTAAACACCGATGTGTGTCCTGCAAATGTCCCACTATGGCCATTTGAAAAGGTGGCATCCCAAGCCAAAGAGGTTCAGTCACCAACACAACTGCAATGAGTGCAAATATCTGTGACAGAAATACACGAGACAGCTGTCATTTAGTAACATTCCCTTACATATCGATGTATTTCTGGAGGGATTGAAGTATCAACCTCACCTGCATGCTATATAGGAACCAATTAACAATGGCTTAATGTATAAGCCTGCAACAACCATAGTTTTAGTCTACTAAATGATAGGTCTTCAATTAGGGAAGGAGCCCACACACACATATGGAATATGTAGAAATGCAGTCCCCACAAACCTGTATATGCTATGTACACCCACCTACATCTCCCCCACACCCGAAACAATTGCAATACAGACTGTAATAACATCACAAACATCCACTCACTTAATTACATCTGCAGAAGCGTTAACATACCTTGTGAGAGACACACTTGTAATGGCGCCATGTGAAATTGTAGCTGTTGTATAATGGAACAGACGGCGATGTTACAGGTTTTGTTTGCAATAGTCCCTTATCAGACAAGTTGAGATGACAGGTACACTCACATGTAGAACCACATACTCTAGCCGTCACATACAATCCATGGGGGACATGAATTCAAAATATCCGTGTCTCTCCAAATAGCAGTTGCAATTCCTCACAACAAAACACATACAGGCCGTCTCCCTCGAAGGTAGGGCAAAAGGGCAATGCCCAAGTGGAGTATTCAATTATACCCCACTGTTGCC